>NC_041381.1:424721420-424740609 GCF_002162155.2 Triticum dicoccoides
ACCCCCCTTGCTTGGGGGGCAAGCCCCCCACCCTTTGGCCACCGCCCCCCTCTAGGGTTTCCCCTAGAGGGCCGGCCCCCTTGCCCTTCTCCTCCTATATATAGAGGGGTGAAGGGAGGGCTGCAACACCACAACTAAAGGCGCAGCCCCTCCCCTCCCCAACACCTCTCCTCCTCCTTACGTGCTTGGCGAAGCCCTGTCGGAGTACTGCTGCACCAACTGCACCACGCCGTCGTGCTACCGTTGGAGCGAGCTTCCTCAACCTCTCCTTCCCCCTTGCTGGATCAAGAAGGAGGAGACGTCTCCCGTCCCGTACGTGTGTTGAACGCGGAGGTGCTGTCCGTTCAGCACTTGGTCATCGGTGATCCGAATCACGTCGAGTACGACTCCATCATCACCATCCCCTTGAACGCTTCCGCACTCGATCTACAAGTGGTATGTAGATGCAAACTCTTCCCCTTGACTCGTTGCTTACATGAACTCATAGATGGATCTTGGTGAAACCGTAGGAAAATTTTAATTTTCTGCAACGTTCCCCAACAGTTTTTTCCGTCATGGACGGCCGAAAGAATGTCATGCAGCTGCGTCTCCGGCCCGCCCAGGATGAAAAGCCCATTTTCTGTCATGATTTTTTGTCATGGAAGTAGGAGCCCACCACATCTATGATTATACCGGGTTTTGTCACAATTATCGTCATAGAAGTGTCATATGTATGACAGAAAAATTTTTAGTTCGGCCCAAAATGTCACGGATGTGTCTTTTTTTGTAGTGATATTAAGTATGGTTCCTTTACATTAAGAGCTTGCACATTCAAAAATAAAAAGTGCATGACAACCTCTGCTTCCCTCCGCGAAGGGCCTATCTTTTACTTTCATGTATTTACTTTTATGCAAGAGTCAATAGTGATTGTTCCTATTCCTATCTATGTACTCTTTAGTGGCAAGCATCATGTGGTGGATAGATTCATACATATATATCCAGTTGGATGTATGTGATCATGAGTTATTATTGTTGACATTACCCTCGGGGTAAATAAGTTGGGAGGCGAAACTATAAGGCCTATCTTTCTATGTGTCTGACTGAAACTTTTGCTCTATACATATATCTTGAGTGGCTGCAATCATAGAAAACTAAATGATAGTTGAGTATGTGAACTTGCTAAACAAAGCTCTTACATAAAATCTTTCTGAAAATATGATGGATTGTGATTGTTTCAAAGACTGAGATCATAGTTTGTTACTTTCCAATAAAGTTTATGTTTCATACTTGAACTTGTGAATGAATATTTACTCTAGCATGAGAAGTTTTATGATGATACATTGCTGTTATGTTAAAGACCATAATGCTTCCATGTACATATTTTATTTTGATCGACACCTCTCTCAAACATGTGGTCATGATTATCGACATCGACTTTCGCTTGAGGACAAGCGAGGTCTGAGCTTGGGGGAGTTGATACGTCCATTTTGCATCATGTTTTCATAGTGATATTTATTGCTTTACTGGTTGTTACTTCACTTTATGATACAATTCGTATGCCTTTTCTCTCTTATTTACAAGTTTCACATGAAGAGGGAGATTGTCGGCAACTGGAATTTTGGACCAGAAAGGGCTATATCAGAGGCAACTTTACTCAACATCTCCAACTGAGCTGAAAATTGACAAAGAATTATTTTCAAATATATTAAAATTATTGGTGAAAGAAATACCATTAGGGGACCCACCAGGAAGCGACAAGCCTAGGGGCCGCACCCACTACTATCTCTTGAGCTTGTGTTGGTTTTTCCCTTGAAGAGGAAAGGGTGCTACAGCAAAGTAGAGTAAGTATTTCCCTCAGTTTGAGAACCAATGTATCAATCCAGTAGGAGATAACGCACAAGTCACCAAATACCTGCACAACCAATCAACAACTTGCACCCAACGCGATAAAGGGGTTGTCAATCCCTTCATTGTTACTTGCAAAGGTGAGATCTGAGAGAGAGATATAAACGGTAAAGTAAATCTTTTTGGTATTTTTGGTTTATAGATTGGAAAGTAAAGATTGCAAATTTAAGGAACGGCGACATAAATTGGCAAGTTGATGGGAAACTAGTATGATGTAAAATAGACCCGGGGGCCATAGGTTTCACTTAGTGGCTTCTCTCATGATAGTAAATATTACGGTGGGTGAAAAAATTACTGCCGAGCAATTGATAGAAGAGAGCAAAGTTATGAAAATATCTAAGGCAATGATCATGAACATAGGCATCACGTCCGTGTCAAGTAGACCGAAATGATTCTGCATCTACTACTATTACTCCACATATCGACCGCTATCAAGCATGCATCTAGAGTATTAAGTTCATAAAAAAACGGAGTAATGCATTAAGTAAGATGACATGATGTAGAGGAATTAACTCAAGCAATATGATGAAAACCCCATCTTTTTATCCTCGATGGCAACAATACAATACGTGCCTTGCTGCCCCTACTATCACTGGGAAAGGATGCCGCAAGATTGAACCCAAAGCTAAGCACTTCTATCATTGCAAGAAAAACCAATCTAGTAGGCCAAACTAAACCGAGAATTCAAAGAGACTTGCAAAGATATCAAATCATGCATATAAGAATTCAGAGAAGACTCAAATAATATTCATAGATAATCTGATCATAAATCCATAATTCATTGGATCTTGGCAAACACACCGCAAAAGAATATTACATCGAATAGATCTCCAAGAACATCGAGGAGAACATGGTATTGAGAATCAAAGATAGAGAAGAAGCCATCTAGCTACTAGCTATGGACCCGTAGGTCTGAGGTAAACTACTCACGCTTCATCGAAAGGGTAATGGTGTTGGTGTAGAAGCCCTCCGTGATCAAATCCCCCTCCGGCAGGACGCCAAAAAAGGCCCCTAGATGGGATCTCACGGGTACAGAAGGTTGCGGTGGTGGAAAAGTGGTTTCGTGGCTCCCTGGAAGTTTTTGGGGTATAAGAGTATACATATGCGAAGGAACTAGGTCCGGAGACCCACGAGGGGCCCACGAGGTAGTGGCGCACCCTACCCCCTGGGCGCGCCCTCCACCCTCGTGGCCGCCTGGTTGCGTGTTTGACTTCATCTCCAAGTCTCCTGGTTTGCTTCTGGTCCAAGAACGATCATCGCGAACGTTTCATTCCGTTTGGTATTCCTTTTCTGCGAAACTCTAAAATAGGCAAAAAAACAGAAACTGGCACTAGGCTCTCGATTAATAGGTTAGTCCCAAAAATAATATAAAATTGCATATTAATGCATATAAAACATTCAAAACAGATAATATAATAGCACGGAACAATAAAAAATGGGCCAATTCCAATTCTGCCCCCAACTCAAACCCACTACTCAGTTTTGCCCCTAATTTTCAGGTATGCTCAGTTTAGCCCCTCCGCCATTAGTGTCACTTATAGAAATGCCCTTTTGCACCATTACCGTCCGGTCAAAGGACTTTGACCATCCTGAAAAAAATAGCAAAAAAAATCAAAAAAATCTGAAATTTTGTGTTGGTTGGACACTCCGGGAGCTCATGGCAAGGAAAACAAAAATAATTATGCCTATGAACAGTAAATTCAAAACAAATAGCAACAAATTTTTTAAAAAATTGATTTTTTTTGGCTTCAAAGAGGCTTGAGTGCACAAGGTGCTTGCAAGTTTTAGTGATAAAATGATGTACGAGGCGCTCTAGAGAAAAAACAAAATAGTGCATTTTTTCATAGTATTTTTGAGCTAAATTTTGTTTTTTCTCCACGAGCTCCTACGATGTCCAATCACAACAAAAATGTGCACACATCTTGCGCACCTGAGTATCTTCAGTCCCACAAAATTTCATATTTTTTTGATTTTTTTCAAATTTACTGTTCACATGCGTACAAAATTTATGTTTTCTTTTGCCACGATCTCCCAGGGTGTCCGAACGGCATAAAGATTTGTACACACCTTGTTGACATGAGTATCTTTGATCCCACAAAGTTTCAATTTTTTTTTATTTTTTTGCTATTTTTCATGACGGTCAAAGCCCTTTGACCGGACGGTAATGGCGCAGAAGGGCATTTCTATCAGTGAAACTAACGGTGGAGGGGAAAAACTGAGCATACCTAAAAATTAGTGGCAAAACTGAGTAGTGGGTTCGGGTTAAGGGCATAGATATAATTGTCCCATAAAAATTATAGATATGTGGTAGACATATCATGCACCCCCCAAGGCGCGCCCCCTGAGCTTGTGGCGCCCCTGGCAGGCCCCCGAGGCCCATCTTCTCCTATATTGTGCTATTTGACCTAGAAAAAATAGGAATGAAGGTTTCGGGACAAAGCGCCATCGCTTGAGGCGGAACCTGGGCAGGAGCACTTTTGCTCTCCGGCGGAGCGATTCTATCGGGGACACTTCCCTCCGGGAGGGGGAAATCAAAGCCATCATCATCGCCAACAACCCTCTCATCGTGGGAGGACCAATCTTTATCAACATCTTCACCAACACCATCTCATCTCAAACCCTATTTTATCTCTTGTGTTCAATCTTTGTCTCAAAACCATAGATTGATACATGTGGGTTGCTAGTAGTGTCGATTACAGCTTGTAGTTGATGCTAGTTAGTTTATTTGGTTGAAGATTATATGTTCAGATCCTTAATGATATTCAATACCCCTCTGATCTTGAACATGAATATGATTTATGAGTAGTTAGTTTTGTTCTTGAGGACATGGGAGAAATCTTGTCATAAGCAATCATGTGAATTCGGTATTCCTTTGATATTTTGATGATGTATATGTTGTGATTCCCTCAGTGGTGTTATGTGAACACCGACTACATGACACTTCACCATCTTTGGGCCTAAGGGAGGGCATTGTTGAGTAGTTATTAGATAATGGGTTGCTAGAGTGACGAAAGCTTAAACCCTAGTTTATGCGCTATTCTGTAAGGGGCTGATTTGGATCTACGTGTTCCATGCTATGATTAGATTTATCTTAATTCTTCTTTCATAGTTGCGGATGCTTGCGAAAGGGGGTAATCATAACTGGGATGCTTGTTCCAGTAAGAACAACACCCAAGCACCGGTCCACCCACATATCAAATTATAAAGTAGCGAACGTGAATCACAAAAATGTGATGCCCGTGTGTCCTCAAGAATGTTTTACTTGTTATAAGAGAAAGTCCCGGCCTGTCCTTTGCTACAAAAAGGATTGGGCTATCTTGCTGCACCTTTGTTACTATTGCTACTTATTGCTCATTACAAATTATCTTGCTATCAAACTACTCATTACCAATAATTTTAGTAATTGCAAACCATACCTTGTTGAAAACCGCTTGTCATTTCCTTCTGCTGCTCGTTGGGTTCGACACTCTTACTTATCGAAAAGACTACGATTGATCCCCTATACTTGTGGGTCGTCAGCGGGAAACACGAATGAACCAGTTCCCTCTTCTAGACCCCTATATGTATAAGCTCACTAACTCTGTGTAGAGTTGCATTCTCTGGATTGAAGATGGGAGTCATAGAGATGGTATCAGGAATCCACTTATCCTCCGGTATATATATATATGGAAGGTCCACCCCCACATGATTGATTAACCCGAGTTGCAACATCTCCCTGTCGACCACGATCACACCCCAAAAAGCTGAGGAAATTGAAGGGACACTTGCACGCATGCAATATGTCTCAGGGTAATATCTAGCTTTCATCACCCTTGTACACAAGGACTTAAGATGAGTTAGCAAACCTCCATCTGCGCTTTCCCAACAATGCTAGGTTGAAGAAACACACATCATGGAATCCCATTTCGATAGTAACTTTTGGATACGTGAGTTTCTCATATGCTAAGAGCAACTCTAGTAGATGCACTATATCATCGCTTGCCTGGCTATTTCCGGCGGTTTTAAAGTTTTTGCCCTTTTTCTGGCCTGAACAGTTGCGGTATAATTCTCCCGGTCCGTATAAAAATATGCGGGCAACCCGCAAATTGTCCTCTCTGCTGCCATATCTATGGGGTGGGGGTGTTTTAGGGTTTCTCCCTGGATATTCTTGGCTACTTCGTCATCTCTTTTCGTTTCTCCGGCGTGCGATTCGACGAATTTTTTTGGCCTCTCTCGCAAATCCATGGCCGGAGATTCTTGGGGACGTGGGGACTGCAGCGATTCGCCGTCGTGCAAGAGCGCTCGGCATGACGCGGAGGCCAGCAACACCAAGTGGGCCGGTGTCGAGCCGTGGTGCTCCCAGCAGGTGCGTGAATGTGTCTGGCTCTTCCGTAGTGGTGGTCGGGGTGTGTCGGATCGCTTCTTCGAGCTTGATGAGGTGTTGTTCCTACACACCAAGAGGTGCCGGGACATGGGCGAGGATCTCCTCGCCGCGCAGGACGCGGTGGCAGCCGTAGAAGATGGCGCCACCGAACGGCTCAAGGTTGCGAAGGAAGAGCATGCGTACACCCATGCATGGCGGAGGTCGGCTTTTGCGTTCTACCTCGACGTCCAGGGTTGATTCCCCGACCTTCCCTAGGTTTAGTTTGATCTATGTTTTTATGTTGTGTATGTGTAAGATGAACTCGAGTTGTGTTTAAGCTTTAGTTTGTAGCGCAAATTAGAATTTAAATATGCGGCGCGGTTTAGTGGATCTGTTCTGTCCAGTGCCTATTGATACTGCAAATCCATTTTAAGGTGAGTCATATATTGCTTTTGCGGGATCAATTGTCATGATATGTGCTAGAATTGCTCTAACCAATGCAATGATCGTTTAGCCAGAGAACCATTCCCATCAGTACTTGGCCATGTCATGTGACCATCTTTTACACACTTTTGTTGTCAAAAGAAAACAATTCATGCTATATGTTGGGAGGGATTGCTCCACTACTTCATCAATGTTTCTCTACTAGCACAAGAAAGAAAATCCTTTAAGACCAACCTTGAATAGTGCCACGGATTCTGCCACCAATGTGATCAAACTTTTTGTCTTTTTCTTTCTTCCTTCTCCTTTTTTTCTATTTTCCTTCTCCTCTTAAATTTCTCTTTTGTTGTATCCTTTTCTTAAATCCCAAAAATATCAAATTGGTGAATTTTTTCAACTCATCAACTTTTGTTTGATTTCATTTTTTCTTCAATTCATAAACTTTTTCCGAATTAGCAAGCTTTTTAAAAATATAATACTATCTCAAGTTCAAGTTTTTTCTTTCAAATTCATGAACTTTTTTTAATTTCATGTGCTTTTTTTCAAAATCATGAACTTGTGTTTGAAATACGTGAATTTTTTCAAATTGGGGAACAGTTTTCAACTACAGAAATTTGCAAAATTTGAGAACTTTTTTAAAATTTATAAAAAATCAATTTCATGATTTTTGTTTAAATCCCCGAACATTTTTTTCAATTCTGTCAATTTCTTTTTTTCAAAATCTGGGATCTTTTTGAAAGTGAACCGTCGACCAGTTAACTTTTGACTGAGCGAGCAAAGTAGAGTGGGTGACTACCAAGCGAGAGTGCACGTTAGCAACATCGTGTTGATGGCGCGACATATACCGGCAAGCGCATCAGCGTCGGTTCGCTCCGTGGCACGTTAAGCGCTGAGTAGGAGCTCTCGCCAGCTATACCTTGCTTGTTGTGAGAACGAGCATGAAGTGGGCCGAGCGAGTAGTGTTAGTTCATTAGCTTGCGTTCCTCTGTTAGTTTTCAATTTTTGTTCTTTTTTTTCTTTTTGTTTATATATATGACTATTCTTAATACATATATTTTAAAAAATAATTTCGATAATATTAAAAGTGTTCATCGACCATTTAAACAATGTTCATCAAAGTGAAACAATGTCGATGACATTTTAAAAATGTTCATACATTCCAAATAAAATTTTTATGAAATGTATTAAAATCATCATGTAATGTTAGAAAAATGTTCATAGAATTCATAGAAAATGTTTGTGACTACAAAAAAGCCCATGCATTTCATAAAAGAGTTTGTGACATTTAGAAAAAATTATAAGATGAAATGAGTATTTGCATAGCTTATAAAAAATTTGTGTCAAATCATTCAATTGTAACATTTTAAAAATGTCCATGCATTTCGAAAATTTGTAAGCGAAATTTTTAGAAATGATTTATTCCATGTAAAGAACATACACTTGATTTGTTTTAGAAATGTTTTTTTACCATTAAAGAAAGTTCAACGTGTATTAAAACATGTGTAACATGGATTAGAAAAATCTCAAAACATGTATTTGTACTTGTAAAATGAATAAAAAGAAAATAGAAAAATAAACTGGTAAATGAACACCAAAACAGAAATGAAAAGAAAACCAGATGGAATGTTACAAAACCGGTCGACCGCGTTTGGTCTGTTAGAACCTTCCTACAACTTGGTTAATTGGGCCGGTCCAGTAGGGCAAGAGCGCACTCTGCGCAAGAGGCGAGGCGAGCCTACGGCCCAGTTCTTTTGAGCAGATTTTGGTGAATTTCAGTCTGGAAAATCTGGAGCCAACAGAACTCGAATTCACTTCCAAAATCTGGAGAGGATTCTCTAGAATCCTAGTGCAATCCAAAAGCTACCAAAAAGCATGATTTTCCCAGAATCTCATGATTTTGGCAAGTCCCACCAAAGAAAACGTTTCAAAATAGAAGTGTACCCCTATCCCATGGAGAATTTACACCCGGAATGCCACTGGGCCATCCACGCACTGGCCCGAGAAAACGAGCGAGCGCCTTCGCTCGACCCCTGCCTGTTCGCATCGGGGAAAGATTCCCCAGACGCAGCAAGGGCTAGGGTTGCCTCGCCGCTGCAGGATCCACCTCGCCGCCCAGGCCCTTGCCGCTGCCGGCCCGGTTCCCGCTGTCGCCGACCATAACTCCCTCCGCCGCCCCTCTTCCTTCGCCACTCATCCACCCCTCTGCTCTGTCTCCGCCCGCAACCACCGGCGCTACACCTCCATGGCGACCCCGACGGGCTTCAGCTGCAACTGGACGGCCACCGGCACTGCACCTCGACGTCCACGAGCAGCCCACGCGAGGAGCAGGCCACACCCACGGTGAGCCATCATATTTCCTATCTTCTGTTCTTCATTTGTCTTATGCGAAATTGGATAGATAGACTGATTTATGTTGCATAGGTAGATGGATTAATGCTTGAATCTGTTAGATAGATGGATGGATTGATTGCTGATGGATGGATGAATTGAGCCAAATGTTGTAACTGGTAAAAGCAACAAAGATTCAGAACAAACCTTTTGTCAACAACACCAATCTTGAACAATTCATCCATACCTTTTGTCAACAACAGCAGTCTTGAACAATTGCTGATGGATGGATGGATTGATGCTTGAATTTTTTTGCTTGCTGATAGATAAATGGATGGATGGATTGATGCTTGATTTTTTTTTGTGTGCTACTGTCAATGCTACTATGGTATTGATGTTATTGGTGCTATTTGCTACTATACGCAGATGTTTTTACATTGATTTTTATGGTAGAATGCCAATGTGATAATGCTTATGTCAATTTTGTTCAATGCTAATGTGATAATGGTGAATGGTAATGGTAGATGGAGAAAGTCAAAGAACCCAAAGCAAATTGGGACAGTGATGCTCATACAATTTTTATGAATGCGTGCGTAGAGGAGATTCGAGCAAATAACCACAACGGTGGTTATTTGTCCGACATAGGACAAGCTAATTTGCATAAAAAGTTCAACGAACGCTCTGGAAGAACTATTTGACCCGGCAAATCAAAAATAGGTGGGGTGTATGTAGAAGCGAGTACAACACATGGAAGACATTGATCCAGCAAGCATCTGGCTTAGGAAGAGATGAGCATACACACACTATTACAGCTACAAATGAGTGGTGGGCATTGGAGATAAAGGTATTGTTGTTATCATGTATTTTCTTAAATAACGAGTCATGTTGCTTCAGTTTTCATATTAACATGTGGTGCTATATGATTACAGGCACATCCAGAAGCTGCCAAGTTTCGCTATGCTCCACTTGCAGAGGAGGAAAAAATGTCAGAGGGTTTCTATACTACTTGTGTCACAAATGAGCATGCGAGGGTGCCAACTCCCTCGTATCAAGGTGATCCCTCTCGAATCAGCTTGAGGATGACTCAGGGTGTGATAGTCATGAAGGCCAAGTTACCCCTGTTCAAAATCGAGCCAAGGGTGGGAAGAAGAGGGCGTGTCCTTATTCGCTAAGTCCAAAGATGAATGACAAGTGGGCAAGTGAGAATGCTAAAAATGAGGCTTTTGTACGCATGGTGGACATCTTTGGTGCAAGAGACAAGAGGGCTGCAGAGGAGATTGCAAGGGAGAAGAGGGATGCAAAGGAGAGGGCAAGGGAGAAGAGGGATGAAGAGGAAAGGGCAAGGGAGAGGAGGGATGCAGAGAAGAGAGATGTAGAGGAGAGTGTGGATCCAACAAGAGAAGAGATTAAACAAATGATGGCCATCGTGGAAGCGGATGGTGCAAAATCAGGAAGTGATGAGCATTTCTATGCTACATTTCTTTTCATGGAAAAGAAATACCGTGATGTTTTCTCCACTTTCACGGCTCATGAATCTGTTGCAAGGCTTGGATGGATAAAGAGGATGTGGGAGCTCAATAATAAGTAGAACATCTATGTTTTAATTGCTTTCTACCAGACTATTTACTTGTAATGTTGTGAGCTAAGCTACTTGCTTTGGAGGTGTACTTTTGTGAACTAAGCTATTTGCTTTGGAGATGTATTGTTATCTGAACTATGTTGCATCTAATATTACACTATGTGCATGTTGTTGTGGCAGATGGATAAATCCAGAAAGAAACGAGAAGAAAAGGAATTTGAGGCGGCCATGCTTGAATTTGCTCTGAATGTGGCGTCGTCAAGTGTGACAGTGCCGTATGCACTTAGAAAGTTACATCTTGTTACAGGCCTCCAATGGGTAGAAGAGAAGGAGAAAGATGCAAAATCTTTTTATGCTATGTTCAGAATGAGGAGGTCAGTGTTTAACACATTGCATGATCTGTTAGTTCAGAAGTATGGGCTTGAGTCAACTTCCAACATTTCATCCAAAGAAGCATTGGCACAATTTTTATGGACTGTGGGTACATGTCAAACAACTGATAATGTCGCAGATCGGTTTGCACATAGTCATTCTGTCATTAGTAAAAAATCCACGAGGTTTTGGAGTGTGTAGACCGCATGGCCGGTGATTACATAAGACCAATTGATCCAACTTTCTCTGAACCACACCCAGTACTTAGAAAAACAAAGTTTTGGCCTCATTTTCAATATGCTATTGGAGCCATTGATGGAACACATATTAAGGTGATTGTGCCTAAGGAGTTGGAGCCCCAACACAGGAATAGGAAAGGTTACACGAGTGAAAATATTATGGCAGTGTGTGATTTTGATATGAGGTTCACTTTTGTTGTTCCCGGATGGCCCGGATCTGTTCATGACACACGTGTATGGAGCGATGCCATAGTTCGTTATGATCACTTTCCACAACCCCACACAGGTAACATCTCGCATGTATCCATATTGTTATATACAGGATGGTTTGTAAATTTCCAATTTCTTTTGTTGATGTCGTACTGTAGATAAAATATTATCTTGTCGACTACGGATATCCAAACAGGGTTGGATATCTATCTCCATACAAAGGGCAACGATACCATGTACCAGATTTCCAACAACACCCACTAGTTCGGAGATATGAGACATTCAACCATCGACATTCTTCTTTGCGAAATATCATCGAAAAAACATTTGGTGTTCTCAAGATGAAATGGCGAATTCTTGGAGATGGAGGCATACCTCGGTACAAACCGGAGACTCAAAAGATGATTGTCACTGCATGCATGTGTCTCCACAATTGGATTCGTGATAGCAAGTTACGTGATGAGCATTTTGACAAGTTCCACAATGATGCATATGTGCAACCTCCATTGCCGTTTACAAGTGCCAATGCTCTACCACCAGAAGATGATGGTACCATGAACGCAGTACGCGAGGCGATTGCTGCTAGTCTCGTACCTTGAGATTATCTATTTTTTTAGTTCATCCACTTTTGTAATGAACAAATCTTTAAATCCATTCTAAATGTTATATTTTGCACTTTTTATGACATTCGTAAATCACTTTTGTACTCATATTCGACTAGATACTGTTAGAAACAATAAGGTGTTAATAAATTCATCAAACATTTTCTGTCTAAGGATACTACAGACATTTCAACACACAACTCTTTCCAGAATCTTAACCTACAATCCCAGAAAAGAACTCGGCAACAGATTCTGGGAGAAGTAGATTGTGGGAGAATTTTCCAAAATCTTGATTCTGCAGAATCCTATGTGAAAAGAACTGGGCCTATGTCTTGTGTGAGCGAGATATTGCCCTGACAAGCGATGTATTTTTTTTTTGAGCGGTTATATATAGGCACGCCCATGTGTTCTCCAACCGCCCATGTACAAATAGCACAAATTCATGGGAAACTAATGCTCATAGCAAACGCGCACTCATGTGTCTCCTGTGTTAGGTCCATTTGTCGATTTTCTAACAAGGATTTTATTTTATTTGGCTTCTTTTTTCTAGTTATGACCAGGACCTTACTGCTTTTGTTTGGTTCTTTATGTTTCTTTCCTCAAGTTTCCTTTTTTTTTGAACATCTTAAAATTATTTTCTCTATCTATGTATTAGCATTTTACAAATATCCTCATTAAAATGCATGGCAAACATTTTTTAAATAAATGACAATTTTTTGAAAACATGCTGAATATTTTTATAATTATATGAAAAACATTTTGAACACATGATATAACATGTTTATGAACAAGCACTGATTTTTTTTCAACTACACAACATGCATTTTTTAATACATGGTGCATATATTTCTATTTTTTCAAAAAATTAAGAACATTTCTAAAACAGATTTGTGAAGTAAAATTTAATAAATAATTTAAAAATATATAAGCTACTCAACATCGTTGTGGGGTGCTCCTATTCAGCGCGTTCGACGCTACTCAAGCTTCCTGGTGCCCACACTCGTGAGCTGGCCCATATACATGGCGAGGGTTGGATCACATTTACTGGTCGCGGTCGACAGTTGGGCAGTCAATCCTTGACTTTTGAAAATAATAATTTGCAAAAACCAAAAAGATTTGGAATTTAAACATATGCATGAATTACGGAAAATATCATGAATTTTAAAAGTAGTTTATCCATTTTTTAAAAGTTCATCAAATTTCAGAAAGATTTCATCGAATTTGAATTTTTTTATGGATTTTATATTTATTTACTGAATTTGAAAAAACTTCATAGTTTTTTTAAAAATCATAAATTTGAAAAATAGTTAATCGAATTTTGAAAGTTTGTCAATTTTGAGGAAAAAGTTCACTGATTTGAAGTTCTTTTTAAGAATTTTAAAAAAGTTCATCGAACCAGGAAGAATAAAAAAGGAAAAATAAAAAAGCTAAAAGGATAAAAAATAGAAAAGAAGGAAAAAGATGCAAGTAATCACTTCAGGTTAGTTGGTGGTGTGGTTACTGTAGTGGGCGTTGATGCGTTGGGTAAGTTTGTGCACCCCTGCAGGGAACTATATCTATTCGAATAGTCGTGTCCATCGTAACAGATACTCAGTGTTGTATCCCATTCTACTACAACTAGAACTGGATACTGGAGACATTAAATGGATATGATGGCTTTGGGAATGCTTTCTCGCATGGAGTCGAGAAAGGATCTTGTTGACACCCGATTTTGGCATGGTCAAGAACTTAATTAATATGGCCTCAAACGGAGAAGTGGTCTACATGAAAAAGTTTTGTCTTATCGACATGAACATCTTTGACGTTTGGGCCATAGCCATCCAATCTCGTCTCTAAAGCCGAAGTTGTGTTCGAAGTACTGAGATTTTGTATCCAGAACACTATTCGCCTGATTACACCCCCGAGACAGCCTCATATGGAAAACTAATACACACGAGTTGTCTTCGCCTCGTCGAAATGATTGATTTTGATGTAAAAACTGTCTCAATCCAAGATCATATGCAAAAGTTAGAGCCATCAAAGTACAACCTTACCACGAGGCAAAATATGGCGCGAGGGATCAAACAACAAGTCTGATGGGTCGCGCGAGCTGTTTGGCCATCAAGACAACCTCGAATGGAAAAACTTACAGCACGAAAAAGCTTCGCCTTGTCGAGCCGATCGATTTTTGATATATAAGTTGTCTCAATCCGAAGTCATATGCAACCTGGACAGGCAAAACAAGATCAAGCTGAGGTTTGGGCAAGATTCGGGTTGAATCCGAGTTAGACTAGATCTAGGACTCTAGGATGTGAATTGATATAATTTTCTTGTAAGAAAACCCTAGATGAATCCTTTGCTTGTACACAAAGTCCAACCACCTCTTATATATAATGGAGGTGACGTCCAATTAAAATAACACATAATTGAACAAACACATCTACTACTTTTTCGTGTTCATCTATCCCCTACCCTTGTATCTTTCTTCTCGTTCTTAGTGGTTCTTCAACAATGGAGGGTTACGGATCCACGAGGCTCTAGGGACGAGCGAATCGACCTGGAGCAGCCCATAGCCGCCGCGAGCCCTAACGGGGTCCCTCCCGGGCAAACGGGGCTTCGGGTCTACAAAAGCATCTGTCGGTTGTCTTGCTTATCGCGCTGCGGGTCAGATCTCCCTCGACGTGAGCTACGGTGCATCACCCCTGGCGTCGAGGGTACACGTGACGTGTTCGTGTGCGAATAGATATCTAGGTGTTACTAAAATATACTTATTACTTATGTTATGCTAATCTGCACTCTTCTAATGTTGCAAGACGTATCAAGTTGCTTGTCTTCGATAGGCTAGCCCTTCCCTTCTATTCTGGCATTTCTATAGTATAGTCCAAATATATAACCCCATTCCTTTGATACTGATGCATACTTGGTATAAATCTGATGTAAGTCTTGCGAGTACTTTGGATGAGTACTCACGGTTTCTTTGCTACCTCTTTTCCCCTCTACCCGGTTGATGCGATCAGATGACGGAGCCCAGGAGCCAGTTGATCCCGCCGACGACTACTACTACCCCGAAGGAGCCTACTACTACATGGAGACCGCCAACAACCAGGAGTAGTTAGGAGGCCCAGGCAGGAGGCCTTCGCCTTCGTTTTTTTTTTGCGAGCCTTCTTAAGGCAGACTTTTTTATCCTATGTATGTACTGAGATGTTGTTGCTTCCGCTGACTTATGTATTCGAGCCTTCGTGGCCCAGGGTTGTAATATAAAGTTGTATGACTTTAATTTGTGTCTAGAGTTGTGTTGTGATATCTTCCCGTGAGTCTCTGATCTTAATCGTGCGCATTTGCATGTATGATTAGTGCACGGTTAAGTCGGGAGCGTCACATGTGGTTAAAAAAAGTAATATTAGAGCACCTAGACCCTCAGAAAAAATTAAAATTGAACCTAATATTGCTATGGTTAAAGATATGTTAGCCAATGACATTGATGGGCATGTTATTTACTTCTGTAATGAAGCTACTAGAATTGCTAAGCCTAATCTTAAGGATAAGAATAGACCTGTTGTTGGCATGGCTGTTGTCTCTGTTAAAAGAGGAGATCGTTGCTACCATGGTTTATGTGATTGGGGTGCTAGTGTGAGTGCTATTCCATTTACGTTATATCAAGAGATTATGAATGATATTGCACCTCCTGAGATAGACGACATAGATGTTACTATTAAGCTTGCGAATAGAGATGCTATTTCATCGCTTGGGATTGTTAGAGATGTTGAATTCTCGTGTGGAAAAATAAAATACCCTACTGATTTTCTAGTCCTTAGTTCTCCACGATGACTTTTGTCGCATTATGTTCGGTAGACCTATCTTGAATACAATTAATGCCAAGATAGATTGCCATAAAGAAACTGTTAGCATTAATTTTGGTGATGTATCTCTGAGTTTAATTCTCCAAGTTTCATAGACAACTTTGTGATAAAGAATTGCCTAATAAGGATTGTTGGGAAACGTTGCATGCAAAACAAAAAAAATTCTACGCACACGCCAGATCTATCAAGGAGATGCATGACAACGAGAGGGGGGGAGTGTGCCTACGTACCCTCGTAGACCACAAGCAGAAGCGTTTTACAATGCGGTTGATGTAGTCGAACTTTCTTCGTGCTCCAACCGATCAAGTATAGAACACATGGCACCTTCGTGTTCTATAGACATTCACCTCGGTGAAGTCCTCGACCTTGTTGATCCAGCAAGATGGCAAGGTAGTAGATGAGTTCCGGCAGCACGATGGCGTAGTGATGGTGATGGTGAAGTTATCTCCGCAGGGCTTCGCCTAAGCACTACGAAAATATGACTGGGGTGTAAACGGTGGAGGGGGTGCCGCACACGGCTAGGCAATTGTCTGGTATGTGCTAGGTGCCCCCCTCCCACATTGTGATGCCCCCGATTCAATCATACACTAATCATACACGCAAACGTGTACGACCAAGATCAGGGACTCACAGGAAGATATCACAACACAACTCTAAAATAAAATAAGTCATACAAGCATCATAATACAAGCCAGGGGCCTCGAGGGCTCGAATACAAGTGCTCGATCATAGACGAGTCAGTGGAAGCAACAATATCTGAGTATAGACATAAGTTAAACAAGTCGCCATAAGATGGCTAGCACAAACTGGGTTACAGATCGAAAGAGGCGCAGGCCTCCTGCCTGGGATCCTCCTAAACTACTCCTGGTCATCGTCAGCGGTCTGCACGTAGTAGTAGGCACCTCCAGTGTAGTAGGAATCATCGTCGACGATGGCGTCTGGCTCCAAGGCTCCAGCATCTAGTTGCGACAACCAGGTAGAAGGGAAAGGGGGAAAAGAGGGAGAAAAGCAACCGTGAGTTCTCATCCAAAATACTCGCAAGCAAGGATCTACACTACATATGCATGGGTATATGTGTAAAGAGGCAATATCGGTGGACTGAACTACAGAATGCCAGAATAAGAGGGGGACAGCTAGTCCTATCGAAGACTATGCTTCTGGCAGCCTCCATCTTGCAGCATGTAGAAGAGAGTAGATTGAAGTCCTCCAAGTAGGATCGCATAGCATAATCCTACCCGGCGATCCTCCCCTCGTTGCCCTGTGGAAAAGCGATCACCGGGTTGTCTGTGGAACTTATCTGGGTGTGTTTTATTAAGTATCCGGTTCTAGTTGTCATAAGGTCAAGGTACAACTCCAGGTCGTCTTTTTACCGAGGGACACGGCTATTCGAATAGATAAACTTCCCTGCAGGGGTGCACCACATAACCCAACACGCTCGATCCCTTTTGGCCGCACACACTTTCCTGGGTCATGCCCGGCCTCGGAAGATAAACACGTTGCAGCCCCACCTAGGCCTAACAGAGAGGTCAGCACGCGGGTCTAACTCCTATGGCGCAGGGGTCTGGGCCCATCGCCCATTGCACACCTGCATGTTGCGTGGGCGGCCGAAAGCAGAACTAGCCCCCTTAATACAAGAGCAGGCTTACGTTCCAATCCGGCGCGCGCCGCTCAGTCGCTGACGTCTAGAAGGCTTCGGCTGATACCACGACGTCGAGTGCCCATATCTTTCCCTCGTAGTTGGTTAGTGCGTATAGGCCAGTGGCCAGACTCAGATCAAATACCAAGATCTCGTTAAGCATGTCATTATGAAGCAACCGCGAACGCCGACCAGGGCCAGGACCACCTCTCGCCTAGGTGGTCTCAACCTGCCCTGTCGCTCCGCCACAAAGGGCCGTCGGGACGAAGGTCCTTTCAGCCCCCAATCCGTGAATCACTCGCGGGTACTCTTCGAGCCGAGCCGACTTTAGTCACCATCTGTAGTATGTATATATGTATAGTATATACCTGTGATCACCTCCCAAGTGATCACGGCCCGATAGTATAGCAAGGCAGACCGACAAGAATGTAGGGCCATAGATGATAAACTAGCATCCTATACTAAGTATTTAGGATTGCAGGTAAGGTATCAACAGATGTAGCAACAATGTCAGGCTATGCATCAGAATAGGAGTAACTAAACAGTAACATGCTACACTACTCTAATGCAAGCAGTATAGAGAAGAATAGGCGATATGTGGTGATCAAGGGGGGGGCCTTGCCTGGTTGCTCTGGCAAGAAGGAGGGGTCATCTTCGGTGTAGTCGAACACACGGACATCGGCACCGGTCTCAAAGTATACCGGAAAGAAGTAACGGAGGGGGAACACAATAAATAACAGAGCAATCAAATGTAACACAAAGCAAGACGCGGCAATATGCGGTGCTAGGGGTGACCTAACGTAGTGGTAGGTGATACCGGCGAGGGGGGGGACATCCGTGAAAGTATTCCCAGTGTTTCGCGTTTTCGGACAGACGAACCGGAGGGGGAAAGTTCCATGTTTGCTATGCTAGGGATGTGTGGCGGACGAACGGGCTACGTATCCAGATTTTTCTCATCGTTCTGAGCAACTTTCATGTACAAAGTTTTCCATCTGAGCTACGGTTTATTTTATATGATTTTCTAAAGTTTTAAATCATTTTTAGAATTTATTAAATTAATTTAATTCAACATTATCCAGAATAGTGCATGCTGACGTCATCAGCATGACGTGAGCAGTCAACAGAGGTGTTGACTGGTCAACTGACGTGTGGGTCCCACATGTCATACTCTATTTAGTTAATTAACAGTAGTTAATTAGGTTAACTAGTCATTAGGTTAATTAATCTTAATTAGTTAATTTAATCAGAATTAATTAAGTTAATTAATTTAGTTAATAAATTAATTATTTTTATTATTAATTATTTATTTATATATCTCTTTTTAATTCTTTTTTTAAAACATTCTGGGGCGGCCCCCCCTGTCATTGGCCCTAGGGCCAAACCGGGGCGGGCGCTACTGGTAACGGGCGCGACTGCAGGCGCCGGGTCGCCTGGACCCGGGCGCGCTGTCTTGCCTGCAGCCACGGCAGGGCACGACGTTGGCCATGGAAGGGAGCGGGCCGCGGCGAATGTGGCGGCAGGGGTGGTAGCTGGGGCAGCCAGAGGCGGGACGGAGAGGGCTGGCGAGAGTGGCGACAATGGGCGCGAGGTGAGTGCGACCACGGCGCCGGTGGCCTGGAAGGAACGGGGGAAAACGGGGTCAGGCCGGTGCGGCGGCAACCGGAGAAAGCCCTGGCGGCGGCGAGCGGAGAGGGGGGGGCAAGGCGTGCGCGCATCA
>NC_041381.1:424741204-424748997 GCF_002162155.2 Triticum dicoccoides
TGTGAGTGGGAGTGGTGGGTGGATTAGGGTTTCGGGAGTGGGGGTGGCCTAAGTAGGCTAGGGGGTGGGCCAGCAGGTCACTCGGCCACACGGCCAACTGGGCCAAGGCCCAGTCGGAGGGGGAGGGGGTAAAGTTGTTTTCCTTTTTTTTATTTTTGTTTTATTATATATTTTTGTTTTACTGTTTTTATTTTAGTTTCCTTTTGAATTTGGTTTTATAAACTACACCACTGGTTCCTAATTTAGTTTTAATAAGTATGCGAGTGCCCCATAATTTTTTGGTAATAAAACAAATAGTTTAATATTTTATCAAATTGAAAAGGGTAGTTAGTTAAATGTTTTGCTGCTATTTTAAATATTTTAGTGCACTTACACCTTTTATAAAATTGTGGTTTCCCCACAATAATTACCTATGCATTATTTGGCAACACCCCAACATTTTTGTTTTAATGTTTTGAAAACTTTAACTGTTTGCTGAATTTAAATTCGAATTTGAATCGGTTTCTAATCAACGCGAGTTTATCATTAGTAACCGAGGTGACATGGCATCATTATGAGGGGATTACTGTAGCTTAATTACCCGGGCGTCACAATTCTCCTCCACTACAAGAAATCTCGTCCCGAGATTTAAGCAGTGGAGTAAGGGGGGGGGGGAGGTGCTGGTAGCGAAAAACCTAACGAGTCTTCTCAGTCTTGGCTGCCCTTTCGAAGAGGTTGATCCTTTTATTGATGTCTTCATTTCTCTGCTTCAAGTCACCATGATCAAGTCGTCATCCTTTCTTCGGTATCTCCATCGTCCTACGAACGCGACCCAGGGGAAAAACTGTGGAAGAACGCATCTCCACAAAGCTGGGCATCTGACGGTGAACTCAATGGAAAATACACAAGGTACCCGATGAGTTGTATTTCTGTGAATTCATTGTGTGCAATATACGATGGTACCAAAGTTTCAAACGGGTAGGCAATCATTCGATGACTAGACAGAAGCTGGAATGGGGGTTTGAACAACGAGAATAACATGGTGTTTGATTCCAGGATGAATAATGGTATAGCATTTAGCTCGTGAATCACATATGAAGCCAGGTGCACAGGATACATTAGAATCCGGGTTGTCAAGAAGAGTCAGGTTTCGATCCAGTGGACCTGTGGGTTATGGGCCCACCATGTGGGTTGAAAGTAGGAAGGGTGGTGACATCTTGCACAACCGCGACAGGGAGGCATGTCAATGAATAACTTGTCAGCTATGCTGGGAACAATGTCGGTACCAAGGACGGGGAATGAAGAGAGCAATTTTCCTGCTTGTTGAACGAGGCGAACCAATTGGCAAAGTTATCACCCATCGGTGGTTACCAAAATGTCATCAACAATAGTAACAGGGTCTTAGAGACAAAGTGGTACAACAAGGTGCCTACCTAAGCAGGGAATTATCTTTGCTCAGTTAAGTCAGATTCAGGAAGGGTTAAACAAAAGAATGGAAAGGAAAACACGATTATCAGATTAAACAGAACAATGGAAAGGAAAATTGTGTTTACACACAATTATTAGGAGTATATCCTTCCCATGTACAAGAAGAACATGGCATCAGGGTAGGAGAGCAAGTACCCAACCATTCAGATAAGAGGCAAGTATTAATCAAGATGTTACCCATACAACGGTGTTTGGATAACTGACCAAGAAACATTTAGCATCGCGCCTCCAATGTTCTTGTTGATGAGCGGGGTATCATAGTCATGCTTCGAGGTAGCAATGACATGGTGTTTCAATCAAGGGTCGGACTTTGGATACACAAAGGATCCATCAGGATAAACTTATTAAACAAGGCATTCAGTTTCCTCATGGAAAAATGGTTAACCTTGTCAAAAAGGAAACTATAACACTAGGTCCTTCGGCCAGGTGTGCCAGGAATGACATCACCTTACCGGGTCATAAAAGACCAATGTTATAACTCTTGGAAACATGTTCCAACCATCATATCTGACCGAGATTCAAATCTGATTGGTGTCAGGATACCTCAGACTCAGGATGCCTGAGAAGAAAGGTGCAACACAAATTGACGGGATGACACTGTAAGATTCTCGGGAAATAAACTATGAAGTGATTTTCGTTAACAATAGTTCATCATTAACCCAAGGATAGGACAAGGAGGTGGCTGATGAACTCAGCGACAATTCATCAAAATTTCCAAAGGATGGATTTCCACAATTATGTGAACAAGGAGATAACATTTGTCAGATCAAAATGATATATTGATGTATGCTTGAGGAAAACATACACAATTTAACAGTGGTTGAAAGATGCACCCGAAATATGGGCTGGGTTGCACGGCCAACATTGGAATGGTGATTCAATAATCAATAGTCTAAGAATGAACGGCCGACCATTAACTTCAAAGCAATAGGGTTGCTAGAAGGGCGGAATCCAAATAGCACCGCTCACTTGTTGGTACCCTGGTTGGAATCAACACGAGGTCCCAAGAAAGAATGGTGATGGTGAGAAGTATCACCATACCAAGAATTCTTAAGAGGTGGTGAAATTCCCACGACATTCTTGACATGAAAGGTGGTAATATTCCAAGGTAAAGAAGAACAATGCTGGGTAGCAAGGAACTCAAGGTATAACACAAAACACGAACAAGTTTGTGTTGGAGGGAAGGCAGTAAAGTGGTTGATGATAACACAAATCATCGAGGCAAGGATGGTATTTCTCATCATGAATCCGATTGATATCCTGGAAGAGCTCATAAGGTTGATGATGATCACGACACATTTGTCGAGAGGTTACACGAAGATGTAATTGATCGATGATGACATCATGTCAAATGAATGATGAAGCGAAAGGTTATTGGAACCACGGTTAGGACACAAACTCCAAAGCAAGATTCCTGTCCAAAGCGAAATGATATGATGAGGAAAGATCGACGTAAGCTTAGCTCATCGTCAAAAATTATGCTCTGGGAAGAGGACCAGGTAGCACAGTTAAAATCGGCACGACAAGGATATAGCCAAACAGGCTAGGAATGACGTGATTGAGTTCAAACTCGTAAGTAATGAAGGTTACCAAGAGTTTCTTAATCGCGATGCGGACTCGGGTTAGTTATCGGTGTCTTTGAGTGTTAAATAACTCAGAGCCCATGAAAAATTGGAATCAATGAGAATGTAGCACTTGATGAAGAACTCATAAGAAGTTATGCAGTTCTGTAATAATCTTGAGATACTAGGGGGTAATACTCGAGGACAAATCAAAGTAGAGGTTGGACTGGGGTATTAATCTACAGAAGACAAGTGCTTAAACTTGCACGAGAAATGGTATTTAAAAGAGAACATGGTCGGAAACCTCGATCATGAATGATCGAACCACAGATACAGGATGAACTTATAACAAGGGGGTAACTATTTTTACGAGCAGCTTCCATGATAAGTTATACATCGTGTCCATGGGCATGAACGCAAGGTTCAAGGTCGACTCCCACTTCTTCAATGTATAACCTTCCATTCACTTCTCACTTTGATAAAGGCATTAGTGTTGAAAGTTTTACCTGGTGTAATACCAGATGAGTATGATTCGTGAAAACTTTCGAGTTCACACATATTAAGGAAGGCATAGGTTCAACCCGTCAGGGTATCATGGAAACATATACCACAAGCTTCAATAGTAAATAACACAAGCTCGATAGTAGAGCATGGTTGACAAAAACAGAGGATACAATTTACCTAAGGCATTATGTATCAGGGAAAGAACTTCTCGAGGTTTTTGTATATGAAGGACACTGTCGGATGATATTTCAACAAAGGATCCTACGGTCCTTAGTGAAACTGATGTGAGTATCGGCACACAACCAGAGGAAGAAACAATGCGAAGGCATTGGATTATAGAAGCAACTGACTAATTCAAAGCTCACATGTAAAGGAATTATGATTAACAAATCAAAGGATCAGAAGCACACACTCTGATTAAGGATGGATAAGTTGAGTAAGCTTAGGGGTAAAATCGACAACAATTTGATTGGTCGAGATCAAGCTCATGTTTAAAGTGACGTCTGAGTCGGAAAGATAATTTAAAAGGATCAACTGATGATTGCGTGCATTCGCACTCATGTTGAATCAATGGGATCAAAATGATGGTGCCTAAGGATACTAACGAATATTGCCAGACATATGGAAAGCATCCACAATGCAAGCAGATAAGTATTACAGAGCAATAAGCTACTAAGGATTTTTGGAGGATCAAATAGTATTTCGAAGACCATTGTAGAACACATGAACAACGGTGAAAGAACGAATACTTGGTAAGTGTGAGGAATTATCCATAGGGGGTATTCATGTGGCAAAGATCTGCAATGCAATGGCTCAAAAGATTCTTAATAGTCGAAGAACAATTCGATGCATCTTGTAATAACAAGATCAGCTAGGGATGAATGTAAGAATGGCAAGGGTAATAAGTTATCCATAAGGATTTATCGGTGGTACGGAATTGCAAAAGAAGTGGGCAAAAAGTCTCGAGAGAACTTTAGAGAGTATCTTTGAAATCTTCTGGTGCAGCCGGCGATCATCTGGAGTGAAGGGGCTCTCCGGGAGAAAGTATTTTCGAGAACCTAAAGTTAGATTTTAGTAAAAAATCGTTTAACCCGAATAGAAGAGAGTTCAGAATCCCGGAGTAAAGATCGAGGAGTAAAAGAGCCTAATACCGCCCAATGGCGACGTGGGCCCATGGGCCGCACAACCATGTTAGTAAAAGTTTTGCAATACCTAGACTCGACTTAGGCCAAGGAGTGTGGAAGGGGGATTCCTACAGGCAATCGGCTCTGATACCAACTTGTGACGCCCCCGATTTAATCGTACACTAATCATATATGCAAACGTGTACGACCAAGATCAGGGACTCATGGGAAGATATCACAACACGACTCTAAAATAAAATAAGTCATACAAGCATCATAATACAAGCCAGGGGCCTCGAGGGCTTGAATACAAGTGATCGATCATAGACGAGTCAGCGGAAGCAACAATATCTGAGTACAGACATAAGTTAAATAAGTTGCCATAAGATGGCTAGCACAAACTGGGTTACAGATCGAAAGAGGCGCAGGCCTCCTGCCTGGGATCCTCCTAAACTACTCCTGGTCGTTGTTAGCGGTCTGCACGTAGTAGTAGGCACCTCCAGTGTAGTAGGAATCGTCGTCGACGATGGCGTCTGGCTCCAAGGCTCCAGCATCTGGTTGCGACAACCAGGTAGAAGGGAAAGTGGGAAAAGAGGGAGAAAAGCAACCGTGAGTACTCATCCAAAGTACTCGCAAGCAAGGATCTACACTACATATGCATGGGTATATGTGTAAGGAGGCAATGTCGGTGGACTGAACTGCAGAATGCCAGAATAAGAGGGGGATAGCTAGTCCTATAGAAGACTACGCTTCTGGCAGCCTCCATCTTGCAGCATGTAGAAGAGAGTAGATTGAAGTCCTCCAAGTAGCATCGCATAGCATAATCCTACCCGGCGATCCTTCCCTCGTCGCCCTGTGGAAAAGCGGTCACCGGGTTGTCTGTGGAACTTATCTGGGTGTGTTTTATTAAGTATCCGGTTCTAGTTGTCATAAGGTCAAGGTACAACTCTAGGTCGTCCTTTTACCGAGGGACACGGCTATTCGAATAGATAAACTTCCCTGCAGGGGTGCACCACATAACCCAACACGCTCAATCCCATTTGGCCGGACACACTTTCCGGGGTCATGCCCGGCCTCGGAAGATCAACACGTCGCAGCCCCACCTAGGCCTAACAGAGAGGTCAGCACGCCGGTCTAACTCCTATGGCGCGGGGGTCTAGGCCCATCGCCCATTGCACACCTGCATGTTGCGTGGGCGTCCAAAAGCAGAACTAGCCCCCTTAATACAACAGCAGGCTTACGTTCCAATCTGGCACGCGCCGCTCAGTCGCTAACGTCTAGAAGGCTTCGGCTGATACCACGACGTCGAGTGCCCATATCTTTCCCACGTAGTTGGTTAGTGCGTATAGGCCAGTGGCCAGACTCAGATCAAATACCAAGATCTCGTTAAGCGTGTTATTATGAAGCAACTGCGAACGCCAACCAGGGCCAGGCCCACCTCTCGCCTAGGTGGTCTCAACCTGCCCTGTCGCTCCGCCACAAAGATCCACACAGAGGGTCATCGGGACAAAGGTCCTTTCAGCCCCCAATCCGTGAATCACTCGCAGGTACTCTTCGAGCCGACCCGACTTTAGTCACCATCTGTAGTATGTATATATGTATAGTATATACTCGTGATCACGGCCCGATAGTATAGCAAGGCAGACCGACAAGAATGTAGGGCCATAGATGATAAACTAGCGTCCTATACTAAGTATTTAGGATTGCAGGTAAGGTATCAGCAGATGTAGCAACAATGTCAGGCTATGCATCAGAATAGGAGTAAGCGAACAGTAACATGCTACACTACTCTAATGCAAGCAGTATAGAGAAGAATAGGCGATATCTGGTGATCAAGGGGGGGGCTTGCCTGGTTGCTCTGGCAAGAAGGAGGGGTCATCTTCGGTGTAGTTGAACACACGGACATAGGCACCGGTCTCAAAGTCTATCGGAAAGAAGTAACGGAGGGGTAACACAATAAATAATAGAGCAATCAAATGTAACACAAAGCAAGATGCGGCAATATGCGGTGCTAGGGGTGACCTAACGTAGTGGTACGTGATACCGGCGAGGGGGGGACATCTGGGAAAGTATTCTCGGTGTTTCGCGTTTTTGGACAGACGGACTGGAGGGGGAAAGTTCCATGTTTGGTATGCTAGGGATGTGTGACGGACGAACGGGCTGCGTATTTGGATTCGTCTCGTCGTTCTGAGCAACTTTCATGTACAAATTTTTTCCATCCGAGCTATGGTTTATTTTATATGATTTTCTAAAGTTTTAAATTATTTTTAGAATTTATTAAATTAATTTAATTCAACATTATCCAGAACAGTGCATGCTGATGTCATCATGATGTCAGCATGACGTCAGCAGTCAACAGAGGTCTTGACTGGTCAACTGATGTCTGGGTCCCACCTGTCATACTCTGTTTAGTTAATTAACAGTAGTTAATTAGGTTAACTAGTCATTAGGTTAATTAATCTTAATTAGTTAATTTAATCAGAATTAATTAAGTTAATTAATTTAGTTAATCAATTAATTATTTTTATTATTAATTAATTATTTATATATCTCTTTTTAATTCTTTTTTTAAAATGTTCTGGGGCGGGGCCCCCTGTCATTGGCCCTAGGGCCAAACCGGGGCGGGCGCTACTAGTAACAGGCGCGGCTGCGGGCGCCGGGTCGCCTAGACTCGGGCGCGCTGTCTTGCCGGCGGCCACGGCGGGGCACGACGCCGGCCATGGAAGGGAGCGGGCCGCGGTGGATGTGGTGGCAAGGGTGGTAGCTGGGGTGACCGGAGGCGGGACGGAGAGGGCTGGCAAGAGCGGTGACAGTGGGCGCAAGGTGAGCGCGGCCACGACGCCGGCGGCCTGGGAGGCACGGGGGAAAACGGGGTCAGGCCGGTGCAGCGGCAACCGGAGAAAGCCCTGGCAGCGGCGAGCGGAGAGGGGGGGGACAAGGCGTGCGCGCATCAGGCGCGGTCGGGGTTGGCGTCCGCGGGGAGGAACGGGGCGGCGCGGGCGAGACAGGGCAGCGGCGATGCGGTGGCTGGCCGGGACGGGGACGCGGGCGTAGAGAGGCGTCGGGGGTGACCGCGGGCGCGGTCAGCGCGGCCACCACGGGCGTAGGAAGCAGAGGGGAGTGGAGAGGGGCGAGG
>NC_041381.1:424749211-424794044 GCF_002162155.2 Triticum dicoccoides
GTGGTGCGAGTGGGAGTGGTGGGTGGATTAGGGTTTCGGGAGTGGGGGTGGCCTAAGTAGGCCAGGGGTGGGCCGGCAGGTCACTCGGCCACACGGCCAACTGGCCCAAGGCCCAGTCGGAGGGGTGGATAAAGTTGTTTTCCTTTTATTTTATTTTTGTTTTATTTTAGATTTCTATTTTACTGTTTTTATTTTAGTTTCCTTTTGAATTTGGTTTTATAAACTACACCACTGGTTCCTAATTTAGTTTTAATAAGTATGCCACTGCCCCATAAATTTTTGGCAATAAAACAAATAGTTTAATACTTTATCAAATTGAAAAGGGTAGTTAGTTAAATGTTTTGCTGCTATTTTAAATATTTTAGTGCACTTACAACTTTTATAAAATTGTGGTTTCCCCACAATAATTACCTATGCATTATTTGGCAACACCCCACCATTTTTGTTTTAATGTTTTGAAAACTTTGACTGTTTGCTGAATTTAAATTTGAATTTGAATCGGTTTGTAATCAACGCGAGTTTATCATTAGTAACCGAGATGACGTGGCATCGTTACGAGGGGGTTATTGTAGCTTAATTACCCGGGCGTCACACACATATATATAGGTGGGTGGTAGGGAGGAGCAGACAAGGGGGGCGCCCAAGTAGGGGGAATCCTACTTGGGGTCTCTCCTAAGCTGCGCCCCCTTTCCTTATTTGGAGCGCGGGGAAAGGCAGGGGAGGGTGGTGCCCCCCCTTTCCTTTCTCCCATGAGAGGGAAAGGCTAGAGGGGCTAGCCCTCCCCCTTTTCCTTCCCTAGGGCTGGCCAACCAAGGGAAGGGGCGCACCGGACCTTTGTGGGCTGGTCTGTTCCCTCCTTTGGCCCATAAGGCCCATAACTTGCCGGGGGGTGCCCGGAACCCCTTCCGGTGACCCTATTACTTCCCGGTACATCCTGAAACACTTCTGATGTCCAAATACCATCGTCCTATATATCAATCTTTTCCTCTCGTCCATTCCGAGACTCCTCGTCATGTCCTGCCTCATCAGGGACTCCCAACATCCGGTCACCAAAACATATAACTCATATAACACAATATCGTCAACAAACATTAAGCGTGCGAACCCTACGGGTTCAAGAACTATGTAGGCATGACTGAGACACCTCTCCGGTCAATAACCAATAGCGGAACTTGGATGCCCACATTGGCTCCTACATATTCTACGAAGATCTTTAACGGTCGAATCGTTATGACAACATACGTAATTCCCTTTGTCCATCAGTATGTTACTTGCCCGAGATTCGATCGTCGGTATCTTCATACCTAGTTCAATCTCGTTATAGGCAAGTCTCTTTACTATTTCCTTAATACATCACCTAGCGATTAACTCCTTAGTCATTTGCTTGCAAGCTATTGGTGTGTATTAGCGAGAGGGCCCAGAGATACCTCTCCGATACTCGGAGCGACAAATCCTAATCTCGATCTATGCCAACTCAACAAACACCTTCGGAGATACCTGTAGAGCATCTTTATGATCACCCAGTTATGATGTTTGATAGCACACAAGGTATTCCTCCGGTATCCGGGAGTTGCATAATCTCATAGTCGAAGGAATAAGTATTTGACATGAAGAAAGCAATAACAATAAACTGAACGATCATTATGCTAAGCTAACGGGTGGGTCTTGCCCATCACATCATTCTCCTAATGATGTGACCCCGTTATCAAATGACAACACATGTCCATGGTTAGGAAACCTTAACCATCTTTGATCAACGAGCTAGTGTAGTAGAGGCTTACTAGGGACATGGTATTTGTTTATGTATTCACGCTTGAGGCGGAACCTAGGCAGGAGCACTTTTGCTCTCCGGCGGAGCGATTCTGTCGGGGACACTTCCCTCCGGGAGGGGGAAATCAAATCCATCGTCATCGCCAACAACACTCCTATCGTCGGAGGACCAATCTTCATCAACATCTTCACCAACACCATCTCATCTCAAACCCTATTTCATCTCTTTTGTTCAATCTTTGTCTCAAAACCTTAGATTGATACATGTGGGTTGCTAGTAGTGTCGATTACAGCTTGTAGTTGATGCTAGTTAGTTTATTTGGTTGAAGATTATATGTTCAGATCCTTAATGATATTCAATACCCCTCTGATCTTGAACATGAATATGATTTATGAGTAGTTAGTTTTGTTCTTGAGGACATGGGAGAAGTCTTGTCATAAGTAATCATGTAAATTCGGTATTCCTTTGATATTTTGATGATGTATATGTTGTGATTCCCTCAGTGGTGTTATGTGAACGCCGACTACATGACACTTCACCGTCTTTGGGCCTAAGGGAGGGCATTGTTGAGTAGTTATTAGATCATGGGTTGCTAGAGTGACAGAAGCTTAAACCCTAGTTTATGCGCTATTCTGTAAGGGGCTGATTTGGATCTACATGTTCCATGCTATGATTAGATTTATCTTAGTTCTTCTTTCATAGTTGCGGATGCTTGTGAAAGGGGGTAATCATAACTGGGATGCTTGTTCCAGTAAGAGCACCACCCAAGCACCGGTCCACCCACATATCAAATTATAAAGTAGCGAACGTGAATCACAAAAATGTGATGCCCGTGTGTCCTCAAGAATGTTTTACTTGCTATAAGAGAAAGTCCCGGCATGTCCTTTGCTACAAAAAGATTGGGCTATCTTGCTGCACCTTTGTTACTATTGCTAATTATTGCTCATTACAAATTATCTTGCTATCAAACTACTCATTACCGATAATTTTAGTAATTGCAAACCATACCTTGTTGAAAACCGCTTGTCATTTCCTTCTGCTGCTCGTTGGGTTCGACACTCTTACTTATCGAAAAGACTACGATTGATCCCCTATACTTGTGGGTCATCAATGGGAAACACGAATGAACCAGTTCCCTCTTCCAGATCCCTATATGTATAAGCTCACTAACTCTGTGTAGAGTTGTATTCTCTAGATTGAAGATGGGAGTCATAGAGATGGTATCAGGAATCCACTTATCCTCCGATATATATATGGAAAGTCCACCCCCACACGATTGATTAACCCGAGTTGCAACATCTCCCTGTCGACCATGATCACACCCCAAAAAGCTGAGGAAGTTGAAGGGACACTTGCACGCATGCAATATGTCTCAGGCTAATATCTAGCTTTCATCACCCTTGCACACAAGGACTTAAGATGAGTTAGCAACCTCCATCTGCGCTTTCCCAACAATGCTAGGTTGAAGAAACACACATCATGGAATCCCATTTCGATAGTAACTTTTGGATATGTGAGTTTCTCATATGCTAAGAGCAACTCTAGTAGATGCACTATATCATCGCCGGCCTGGCTATTTCCAGCGGTTTTAAAGTTTTTGCCCTTTTTCTGGCCTGAACAGCTGCGGTATAATTCTCCCGGTCCGTAAAAAAATATGCGGGCAACCCGCAAATTGTCCTCTCTGCTGCTATATCTATGGGGTGGGGGTGTTTTAGGGTTTCCGCCCTCGATATTGTCGGCTACTTCGTCGTCTCTTTTCATTTCTCCGGCGTGCGATTCGACGAATTTTTTTGGCCTCTCTCGCAAATCCATGGCCGGAGGTTGTTGGGGACGTGGGGACTGCAGCGATTCACCGTCGTGCAAGAGCGGTCGGCATGACGCGGAGGCCAGCAACACCAAGCGGGCTGGTGTCGAGCCGTGGTGCTCCCAACAGGTGCGTGAATGTGTCTGGCTCTTCCGTAGTGGTGGTCGGGGTGTGTCGGATCGCTTCTTCGAGCTTGATGAGGTGCTTTTCCTACACACCAAGAGGTGCCGGGACGTGGACAAGGATCTCCTCGCCGCGCAGGACGCGGTGGCAGCCGTAGAAGATGGCGCCACCGAACGGCTCAAGGTTGCGAAGGAAGAGCATGCGTACGCCCATGCATGGCGGAGGTCGGCTTTTGCGTTCTACCTCGACGTCCAGGGTTGATTCCCCGACCTTCCCTAGGTTTAGTTTGATCTATGTTTTTATGTTGTGTATGTGTAAGATGAACTCGAGTTGTGTTTAAGCTTTAGTTTGTAGCGCAGATTAGAATTTAAATATGCGGCGCGGTTTAGTGGATCTGTTCTGCCCAATGCCTATTCATACTGCAAATCCATTTTAAGATGAGTCATATATTGCTTTTGCGGGATCAATTGTCGTGGTATGTGCTAGAATTGCTCTAACCAATGCAATGATCGTTTAGCGAGAGAACCATTCCCATCAGTACTTGGCCATGTCATGTGACCATTTTTTACACACTTTTCTTGTCAAAAGAAAACAATTCATGCTATATGTTGGGAGGGATTGCTCCACTACTTCATCAATGTTTCTCTACTAGCACAAGAAAGAAAATCCTTTAAGACCAACCTTGAATAGTGCCACGGATTCTGCCACCAATGTGATCAAACTTTTTGACTTTTCTTTCTTCCTTCTCCTTTTTTTCTATTTTCCTTCTCCTCTTAAATTTCTCTTTTGTTGTATCCTTTTCTTAAATCCCAAAAATATCAAATTGGTGAATTTTTTCAACTCATCAACTTTTGTTTGATTTCATTTGTTCTTCAATTCATAAACTTTTTCAGAATTAGCAAGCTTTTTTAAAATCTAATACTATCTCAAGTTCAAGTTTTTTATTTCGAATTCATGAACTTTTTTTAATTTCATGTGCTTTTTTTCAAAATCATGAACTCGTGTTTGAAATACATGAATTTTTTCAAATTGGAGAACGGTTTTCAACTACAGAAATTTTAAAAATTTGAGAACTTTTTTTAAATTTATAAAAAATCAATTTCATGATTTTTGTTTAAATCCCCAAACATTTTTTTCAATTCTGTCAATTTCTTTTTTTCGAAATCTGGGATCCTTTTGAAAGTCAACCGTCGACCAGTTAACTTTTGACTGAGCGAGCAAAGTAGAGTGGGTGACTACCAAGCGAGAGTGCACGTTAGCAACATCGCGTTGATGGCGCGACATATACCGGCAAGCGCATCAGCGTCGGTTCGCTCCGCGGCACGTTAAGCGCTGACTAGGAGCTCTCGCCAGCTATACCTTGCTTGTTGTGAGAACGAGCATGAAGTGGGCCGAGCGAGTAGTGTTAGTTCATTAGCTTGCGTTCCTATGTTAGTTTTCAATTTTTGTTCTTTTTTTCTTTTTGTTTATATAGATAACTATTTTTAATACATATATTTTAAAAAATAATTTGGATAATATTAAAAGTGTTCATCGACCATTTAAAGAATGTTCATGCAAAGTGAAACAATGTCGATGACATTTTAAAAATGTTCATACATTCCAAATAAAATTTTTATGCAATGTATTAAAATCCATGTAATGTTAGAAAAATGTTCATAGAATTCATAGAAAATGTTTGTGACTACAAAAAAGTCCAAGCATTTCACAAAAGAGTTTGTGACATTTAGAACAAATTATATGATGAAATGAGTATTTGCATAGCTTATAAAAAATTTGTGTCAAATCATTCAATTGTAACATTTTAAAAATGTCCATGCATTTCGAAAATTCGTAAGCAAAATTTTTAGAAATGATTTATTCCATGTAAAGAACATACACTTGATTTGTTTTAGAAATGTTTTTTTACCATTAAAGAAAGTTCAATGTGTATTAAAACATGTGTAACATGGACTAGAAAAATCTCAAAACATGTATTTGTACCTGTAAAATGAATAAAAAGAAATAGAAAAATAAACTGGTAAATGAACACCAAAACAGAAATGAAAAGAAAACCAGAGGGAATGTTACAAAACCGGTCGACCGCGTTTGGTCTGTTAGAACCTTCCTACAACTTGGTTAATTGGGCCCGTCCAGTAGGGCAAGAGCGCACTCTGCGCAAGAGGCGAGGCAAGCCTACGGCCCAATTCTTTTGAGCAGATTGTGGAGAATTTCAGTCTGGAAAATCTAGAGCCAAAAGAACTCGAATTCACTTCCAAAATCTGGAGGGAATTCTCTAGAATTCTAGTGCAATCCAAAAGCTACCAAAAAGCATGATTTTCCCAGAATCTCAGGATTTTGGCAAGTCCCACCAAAGAAAATGTTTCAAAATGGAAGTGTACCCCTATCCCATGGAGAATTAACACCCGGAATGCCACTGGGCCATCCACGCACTGGCCCGAGAAAACTAATATATGTGATGAAATTTAAAGTTCATTGACACATGCATATATTGTGGGGGAGCTTGCTCTATATATTGAGGTCTTACTAACATCAAATGCTTGTGTATTGTTTTGATGTTAGTACAACCGGTTTTGATAAACATCAAATTTGTTTGTGATAATTAATGCTATCAAAGTCACTGCAAGTATACAATTTATTCTAGAAAAAGTGTGTGCTTGTGTAAAAATTCATTATATAGACCCTCTTGTTGAGATTGTCATCAATTACCAAAATGAGGGAGATTGAAAGTACATGTAGTCCCATGTGTGGTTTTGGTAATTAATGACAATCCTTATGGACTAATGTTTGCATTGAGATATACATTAAAGGTTAGTCCCATTAGAATATGATTGAAGAATAATGGAAGACAACTCCTTTGAAGCAAGAATTACATTGAGATGATCAAAATGAAGTTCATTGAAGTATCTTAAGGAGTGGCTCAAAGATATGATCATAATGGACTCATGTGTGAGTCATGATTGATCAAGTATTCAAGCAAGCTATTCAAGTGAAGAATTCAATATACCCTTCAAGACGTCAAGATTAAACATGGAGTAGAGATAGAGGTTGACCAAGATGAAGCTCAAAGATCGAACTCTAAATGGTCAACACACGAGCGAAAGTGATGCACCACGTAGGATCTTGTGGTATGATAAGAAATTATCAATTGCACTCTATGTACTAACCCATACTACGTGTTTTCTATGTTTCTGAGGGTTAGGTGATTCTCATGGGCTCGCATCGAGAAAGAGATTTCAAGTGTCTATGAGAGGATGACATCAAGTATTGGTGATCATGGTTGACAAGGGCAAGTTCAAGATAACCATCCCAAAGGATTACATGCTTGAAGCTTGTGGATGATCACATGATGGACAGGTGAAGATGAATACAAAGCAAAGCTTCCCCACATTGTGTATGGGGGAGAGACTTGAAGACTTCATCAATGTCTTGCCTTCATCTTGAGCCAAGAAGAAAACATCAACATCAAGCTCAAGTGAACGGCTCGTGTCAAAGGTATTAGTTCCTTTGACGTTAATGTTGTGGAGTGATGACCACCAAAAAGAAACATATACACTCAAGAATGGATTCTCGATAGCTATGTAGTGTAGCTCTTTTATGATTCTTGAGTTATAGGGATCCCGCACTATTAAGAGGGGATCAAAGGTGTTTGTGATGAATTTGCTCAAGTCAACATCTTCTTTACACAATTCCACTCCTATCCTATATACCAAACAAAATCCAAAGCCAAATAGATTTCCCAAATATATGATAACACCTTTGCATATTTGGCATCCTCAATTTTGGTTGATCTTGGTTGGTTCTCTATGTGAGGACTTGGGGTTTTTCCATAGCTTCAAAACGAGCCCAAGATCATCAAAATCGGAGTTCGTATGAAAAAGTTATGCATGTTTTACTTTCGGTATGTTGGCTGTTTTCTGCGGGGACGGAAGTTCCGGGCAGCCCGAAAGTTCCGGGGGCCGGAAGTTCCGGGAAAGTTCCGGGGAAAATTCCGGGTTAACCAGAGAGTTTGCACATATGTGTTCAATAGGGGGCCCGGAAGTTCCGGGCTTGCCCAGAAGTTCCGGGCTGCGTTTTTCTGTGCGTAACGGGCAGATTTGGTGGGGCACTATATAAGGCACCCTTCTTCCCCATCGAGCTAGAGTTTTTGGATCCGAGATTTCCCCATTCTTTTGAGCTCTATCCTCATCCCCCAAGCCTCAAAACTCCAATCCATTTGGGGGAAAACTATCCCATGGATCTAGGGTTCATTGGTTGACCTCCTCCATTGTTCCTCTTCTCTCCCATCCCTCCATAGCATTAGTTGCTTTTGGTGGGATTTGAGAGAGAGGGATTTGAGCCTTCTCATGCTACACCCTGAAGAGATTTGTGAGAGTTCTTGAGAGAGATTTCATCCAAGCATACAACCACTCCTCCTCTCTCTTTTGACCAAAGCAATTTGTGATTTGAGCAAGTCTTGAGCATTTCCCCCTTGATCTTGTTACTCTTGGAGGTTGGAGACTCCTAGGCAGTAGGAGTGCTCCGGTGAGGAATCAACTTGTGATTTGTCCACCGGAAAGTTTGTGAAGGTTTGGAGGCCGCCTCAAGGTCTACCACTAGTGGTTGGGAATCACCTTCATGGTGATATCTCAAGGAGAATAGGGTGAGCCTTCGTGGCGTTGGTGTGCCTTCGTGGTAACATCCACCTCTCTAACGGTGACTAGCTTCCCTCCAAGGAAGTGAACATCGGGATACATCCTCGTCTCCGTGACTTTGGTTATCCCTAACCCTAACTCCTTACTTGTGGTTTACTTTGGTCATTTGACCGTGCATTCACTATATCTTGTTGTCCTCATTATATTGTGGTGGTTCATTATATTGTGTTGGCCATTTCCTTGTAGAGATTATTTAGGCCTACACTTCATATTCCACAATTCATACTTGCTACTATTGATATACTTTGTGATTAGTGTGAATTGCTAACTTGTGTCATACACTTCCATATATTGCGATATTGCTCAAGTAAGTTTGTGTAACTTACTTGAGTTTGCTTGTATTATTCAATCCCATATATTCTGATACAATTCGTGTAAGTTTGTATTGCTTACTTGTGGTTGTGTGTATTATTCATTTCCATATCTCGTGATATACATTGAGTAAGTTTGTGTGACTTACTTGTGCTTACTCATATCCTCGTTGTTCCCATCTTGTTTATGCTAAGTTGTTGGTGCACTTAGTGAGCCTAGTATATTTAGGATTTGTGATTGAAAAGTATTCGCTTAGTTTATTTCCGCATTAGGATATAGCCAAATCCGTAAAAGATTTTAAAACGCCTATTCACCCCCCCTCTAGGCGACATCGTGGCCTTTCAGTTAGCAACGTCGCGTTGATGGCACGGCATATACCGGCAAGCGCATCAGCGCCGGTTCGCTCTGCGGCACGTTAAGTGCTCATTAGAAACTCTCGCTAGCTATACCTTGCTTGTTGTGAGAACGAGCATGAACTGGACCGAGCAAGTAGTGTTAGTTCATTAGCTTGCGTTCTTCCGTTAGTTTTCAATTTTCACTTTTTTTCTTTTTGTTTATATAGGTAACTATTCTTAATACACATATTTCAAAAAATAATTTAGATCAAAATAAAAGTGTTCATCGACCATTTCCAGAATGTTCATGCAAAGCAAAATAATGTCCATGACATTTTAAAAATGTTCACACATTCCAAATAATTTTTTTATGCAATGTATGAAAACCAGCATGTAATATTAGAAAAAGTTTCATAGAATTCAAAGAAAATGTTTGTGACAAATACAGAAAAGTCCATGCATTTCACAAAAGAATGTGTGACATTTTTTAAAAAATATGATGAAAAGAATATTTGCATAGTTTATGAAAAATTGTTTCAAATCATTCAATTGTAACATTTCAAAAATGTCCATACATTTCAAAAATTTGTAAGAGAAATTTTTAGAAATTATTTATTCTATGTAAAGAACATACGCATAAATTATTTTAGAAATGTTTTTTACCATTAAAGAAAGTTCAGCATGTATTAAAACATGTATAACATGTATTAAAAAATGCTCATAACATGTATTTGGACCTGTAAGATGAATAAAAGAAAATAGAAAAATAAACTGGTAAATGAACACCAAAACGGAAATGAAAAGAAAACCAGATGGAATGCTACAAAACCGGCCGGCGTTGGTCTGTTAGAACCTTCGTACAACTTGGTTAATTGGGCCGGTGCAGTAGGGCAAGAGCGCACTCTGCGCCAGAGGCGAGGCGAGCCTACGTCTTGTATGACCGAGATATAGCCCTGACGAGTGATGTATATTTTTTTTGTGCGGTTATGTATAGGCACGCCCATGTGTTCTCCAACCACCCATGGACGAATAGCACAAATACATGGGAAACTAATGCTCATAGCAAACGCACACTCATGCGTTTCCTGTGTTAGGTCCATTTGTCGATTTTATAGCAAGGATTTTATTTTATTTGGCTTCTTTTTTCTTGTTATGACCAGGACCTTACAGCTTTTGTTTGGTTCTTTTTGTTTCTTTCCTTGGGTTTTGCATCTCATTCGAATTTTCTTTTCTCAAGTTTTTTTTGAACATTTTAAAAATATTTTCTACATCTATGTATTAGCATTTTCCAAATATGCTCATAAATATTTTAAAAATGCATGGCAATTTTTTTAATAAATTACACTTTTTCTAAAACATGCTGAATATTTTCTAATTATATGAAAAACATTTTGAACACATGATATAGCATGTTTATGAACAAGCACTGATTTTTTTCAACTAGACAACATGCATTTTTTAATACATGGTGCATATTTTCTAGTTTTTATTAGAAAAAAATAAGAACGTTCAAAAAAAGATCTGTGAAGTAAAATTTATTAAATTATTAGAAACAATCTAAGCTACTCAACAGCGTTGTGGGGTGCTCCTATTCGGCGTGTTCAACGCTACTGAAGCTTCCTGGTGCCCACACTCGTGAGCCGGCCCATATACATGGCGAGCATTCGATCACATTTACTGGTCGCGGTCGACAGTTGAGCAGTCAATTCTTGACTTATTTCTCAAAAAAAGTCAATTCTTGACATCTGAAAAATTTTTTTTGCAAAAACCAAAAAGATTTGGAATTTAAACATATTTGCGAATTATGAAAAAATATCATGAACTTGGAAAGTAGTTTATTGATTTTTTTTAAAAGGACATCAAATTTCAAAAATATTTCATCGAATTTGATTTTTTTATGGATTTTATATTTATTTATCGAATTTTAGAAAATTTCATAAATTTCTAAAAAAGCATAAAGTTGAAAAAAAGTTCATCGAATTTTGAAAGTTTATCAATTTTGAGGAAAAAGTTCATTGATTTGAAGTTTTTTTTAAGAATTTAAAAAAGATCATCGAACTAGGAAGAATAAAAAAGGAAAACTAAAAAATCTAAAAGGAAAAAGAAAAAAGAAAAGAAGGAAAAAGATGCAAGTAATCACTTTAGGTTAGTTGGTGGTGTGGTTACTGTAGTGTGCGTTGATGCAGGAGGTTGCTTGTTCGATTCACTCTTCTTTTTGCACATTAAAAAGGCAAAAAAACATATGGGCGGGCCCAGCGCGGAAGGGACTGTGCGCCAGTTTGTAAAGTTGACAGTAACGGCGCACTAAGCGCCAAATAGGAAATGCCAGCGCTGTGGGCGGCCTAGGTAAGTTTTTTAGGCAAGGCCCGGGTAAGTAGTGAGCGTTTGCCCACCTATTGAGCGCCTTAAGCCCGAAATAGGGGTTCCCAAATCCACCCCTTGAGACCCCACGCAGAAAAAGGGTCCTTGATTCTAAAAAAAGAGGCCACGGCATATTTCAGATTAAAAAAAATATATATTTGAGATCATTTCAGGAAAATCTAGTCGTTCATCTGTTGATTCTTCATCCAAGTGTACAACAGTTGCGTTTCCGCAAACTCGGATTTTTTATAACCCTAGGGCCCACGTAGTAAATTTCAGGAGCAATTACTAAGCGAACTAAGCATAGCTCAAATGGTTATATTTCTTGTGGTGGAACCAATCCATCAGGGTTCAAATTCTAGACTTGTCATCAACATGGCAATGGGTACCCGCAACCCACGAACCCGTCGGGTAAAAACCCTATTAGGTAAGGGTTTGGAAAAAAACAACTACCCATAGGTTTATAAATGTGAAAAAATTATACCCATCGGGTAAGCCGGGGACGGGTATGGGAAGGCAATACCCACACCCGTGTATCCTCATACCCATATACTAATTTCTTCTAGCAGTAGGTTCCATGTGTTATTCTGTAAAGGGCCAAAAGACCTAGCCACTTTAGCCTAGGCTAATGCAGCCGCTAGCCTCGACCCTAAATCCCTCCTCCCTAAGCATGTCTATGATTTTGTTTTGTGAGCTCATGATTTTGTCTCTGGTTTTGTTGATCTTATTATAAAGTCTCCTTCATTTGATTATTTCAATGTATGAGCTACAGAAGTATCTTCAATAAAATTAGAGAAAAAATGTGTCCCTTTTGTTTGTCTTGTAACTCGAAAAAAGAAGAAAAAACAGATGGTGTGTGAGATAGTTATGCAGAAATGCTAAAAAATACATAGTAGAGTGTGAATTAGGTAAGGTGTCAGAGATAGTTATTTTTACACGTGCGTATTACCTGCGTCCGACTGGGTATGGGTATGTGAACGGTTTGAAACCCAAGGTGTGTGTATGGGTATGGGTTTGGGTGAAAAATATTGAGACATGTACGGATTTGGACGGTCATTACCCGCACCCGAAGTCGGCGGGTGCCATTGTCCACTTGGCACTAGTGGTTGCATTTCCTGGATTTATTTCGGAGCTTTCAGCGACATGCGTTCAGTGGAAGGAGACGTTGGCGTGGCTACAAAGATGTCTGTGACGACTTTGTCAATCTAAAATATTATGTTGGCTCATTATCTCGAAAGGGCTAAGGGCATCTCCAAAAGAAACCCGCAAATTTCCTGCCGCATCCATCCGCGGGGATGGACACGGATGCGGGAGACAGCCATCCAACTGTAGCCGCATACATTTTTACAACTAATCGAACAAACTGAACAAAATTCAATCAAACCGAGCAAATTTTGATATAAGCATGGCAGATTTCATTGAAACTAGGATAATTTGTACATAAAACCGGACGATATGTTGTCCGGTGAACTAAAAACCTAAAAATAAAACCCTTAACTATCCTATACTTCACGGTGACCTCATAGGCCATGTCGGGCTGGGCAGCAGCTCCCCCGCCGTCATCGTGGCCCGACCCGACGTCAGAGTCGTTGTCGTCTGGCTTGGGGTGGCGGAAGGTGGTGCCATCGCGGCAAGGCTTCTCGTCGACCCCCTGACGCTCGCGGCCGATCCTCTCCGCTTCCTCCTACATCGTGTGCAATATGATACGTCTCCAATGTATCTATAATTTATTAAGTATTCATGCCATATTTACAACAATTTTATATGGTTTTGGTATGATTTGAATAGAACTAACTTGGACTGATGTTGTTTTCAGCAGAACTCCAATGGTGTTGTTTTTTGTGCAGAAATAAAAGTTCTCGTAATGGGCTGAAAATTTACGGTGATTTTATGGACCAGAAGAGACCCACGGAGTACCGGAGATGGACCAGGGGTTGGCTGAGGGAGCCATAATCCTGGGGGCGCGCCCCAAGCTTGTGGGCCCCTCGGGCACCCCCCTGACGTGAGACCAATGCCAAATATTCCTATAAATACTCAAACCTCCGAAAGAACCCTAGATGAGAAGTTCCACCGCCGCAAGCCTATGTATCCATGAAAACTCAATCGGGGCCATGTTCGGGCATCCCGCTAGAGGGGGAAATCACCACTGGAGGCCAATCTTCATCATCTCGACGGCCACCATGATGAGGAGGGAGTAGTTCACCCTCGGGGCTGAGGGTATGTAGTAGTAGTTATGTGTTTGATCTCTCTCTTTCTCTCTCGTGTTCTTGATTTGGCACGATCTTGATGTACCATGAGCTTTGTTAATATAGTTGGATCATATGGTGTTTTCCCCTGTCTATCTTGTTGTAATGAATTGAGTTTTACAGGTTTTACTATTTTCGTATTGAGTACTTTGTTGGATTTGAGAACACTTGATGTATGTCTTGCATATGAATACCTGTGGTGACAATGGGTATTATATTGATTCACTTGATGTATGTTTTGGCACTCAACTCGCGGATTCCCGAGGCGACATTGGGGTAATCTATGCATAGGGGTTGATGCACATTTTCATCCTACTTTCTCCGGTAGAAATCTTGGGGTACTCTTTGAAGTTCTTTGCGTTGGATTGAATATTATGAATATGAAGTTGTTTGATGCATATCGAATAATCAAGCAACAGATACTTGTGGTGACATTGGATTATCTAGGTGACATTAGACTTGGTTGATGCGTATCGTATATTCATATGGTGTTATTTTAGTACGAAATCTAGGGTTGTTTGTGACACTTATAGGGATGACTCAATAGATTGATCGAAAAAGATAACTTTGAGGTGGTTTTGTATCCTACAACAATTTCATCTTAAGTTCTCTGCTAGATAAGAACTTTGGAGTGATTCTTTGTCATGCGTTGAGGGATTGTTATGTGATTCAATTATATTAGCACCGTTGAGAGATTGCACTAGTGAAAGTATGAACACAAAGCCTTATTTTCAAGCATTGAAATACTGTTTGTGCTTACTTTTGTTATGTGTTACCTTGCTGTTTTTATATTTTCAGATTACAAAAACCTATATCTACTATTCACACTACACTTGTATCACCATCTCTGCGTTGAACTAGTGCACCTATACAATTTTCCATTGTATTGGGTGTGTTGGGGACACAAGAGATTTCTTGTATTTGGTTGCAAGGTTGTTTGAAAGAGACCATCTTCACCCTACGCCTCCCGTAGATTGATAAACCTTAGGTCATCCACTTGAGGAAAATTTGTTGCTGTCCTACAAAACTCTGCGCTTGGAGGCTCAACACGAGTCTACAAGAACAAGTTGTGTAGTAAACATCACACTGCGGCCGCAACCATCTAGGACGTGGGATGGGGGAGAGGGCGGCGGTCGTTGCAGGAGGCGTAGTTGGCGGCGGCAATCTCGGCGAGGGACCATTTCTCGCCGTACCTAGCCATCTCCCCTTTGACATGGCGAGGACGATGCTTGGCCGCCTCCGACGTCGTCACGGAGCGGTCCAGGGCCCAGGCGTACGCCAGGTTCGGGTCCGCCGCGATGTATGGCGGTGTGACGTCGGAGTCCGCGAACTTGGACCGGCGTGCGGCGTTGATACTGTCCCGCCGGCGCTGCTCCCGGTCGGTGTACTCCTACACCATCATGGACCTCCGGGACAACAACGAGGAGTTGCCGCCGGCCCCCCGCTGCCGCGGTGATACGTCTCCAACGTATCTATAATTTTTTATTGTTCCATGCTATAATATTATCTGTTTTGGATGTTTTATATGCATTAATATGCTATTTTATATTATTTTTTGGGACTAACCTATTAACCGAGAGCCCAATGCCATTTTCTGTTTTTTTACCTATTTTAGAGTTTCGCAAAAAAGGAATACCAAACGGAGTCCAAACGGAATGAAACTTTCACGATGATCTTTCTTGGACCAGAAGCAAACCACGAGACTTGGAGATGAAGTCGGAGACGCAACGAGGCGGCCACGAGGGTAGAGGGCGCGCCCCCTACCTCGTGGGCCCCTCGTGGGTCTCCTGACCTAGTTCCTTCGCCTATATATACTCTTATACCCTAAAAACATCTAGGGGAGCCACGAAACCACTTTTCCACCGCCACAACCTTCTGTACCCATGAGATCCCAACTAGGGTCCTTTTCCGGCATCCTGCCGGAGGGGGATTCGATCATGGAGGGCTTCTACATCAACACCACTGCCTCTCCGATGAAGCGTGAGTAGTTTACCACAGACCTACGGGTCCATAGCTTGTAGCTAGATGGCTTCTTCTCTCTCTTTGATTCTCAATACCATGTTCTCCTCGATGTTCTTGGAGATCTATTCGATGTACTATTCTTTTGCGGTATGTTTGCCGAGATCGATGGATTGTGGTTTTATGATCATATTATCTATGAATATTATTTGTTCTTCTCTGAATTCTTATATGCATGATTTGATATCTTTGCAAGTCTCTTCGAATTATTAGTTTAGTTTGGCCTACTAGATTGGTTTTTCTTGCAATGGGAGAAGTGCTTAGCATTGGGTTCAATCTTGTGGTGTCCTTTCCAAGTGACATTAGGGGCAGCAAGGCACGTATTGTATTGTTGCCATCGAAGATAAAAATATGGGGTTTTCATCATATTGCTTGAGTTAATCCTCTACATCATTTCATCTTACTTAATGTGTTACTCCGTTCTTTATGAACTTAATACTCTAGATGCATGCTGGATAGCGGTCGATGTGTGGAGTAATAGTAGTAGATGCAGAATCGTTTCGGTCTACTTGACACGGACGTGATGCCTATGTTCATGATCATTGCCTTATATATCATCATAATTATGTGCTCTTCTATCAATCGCTCGGCAGTAATTTGTTCACCCACCATAATATTTGCTATCTTGAGAGAAGCCACTAGTAAAACCTATGGCCCCCGGGTCTCTTTTCCATCATATAAGTTCTCTTTTACATCATACTAGTTTCTGATCTACTATTTTGCAATCTTTTACTTCCCGATCTATAAACCAAAAATACTAAAAATATTTACTTTACCATTTATCTATCTCTATTAGATCTCACTTTTGCAAGCAACCGTGAAGGGATTGACAGCCCCTTTATCGCGTTGGGTGCAAGTTGTTGATTGTTTGTGCAGGTATTCGGTGACTCGTGCGTTGTCTCCTACTGGATTAATACCTTGGTTCTCAAACTGAGGGAAATACTTACTCTACTTTGCTGCATCACCCTTTCCTCTTCAAGGAAAAAACCAACACAAGCTCAAGAGGTAGTAGGAAGAATTTCTGGCGCCGTTGCTGGGGAGATCTATGTCAAGTCAAGCCATACCAAGTACCCATCATAAATTCTTCTCTCTTGCATTAAATTATTCGTCATTTGCCTCTCGTTTTACTCTCCCCCACCTCTAAAACGATTTTCAAAAACCTTTGCCTTTTCTTGGCCCCTCTTCCATTCGTCTTTTTTTTGCTTCTTGTGTGCTTTTTAGTTAGATTGGTTTGTTACCATCATGTTTAAAACTGGGGAGGTTATCATTGAAAATCTTGAGGAAACACTCGAATCTTGTTCTTTGAATTATGAAACTAAAACTCCTCCTAACTACAAAACAAAAAACTTTCATGTGGGGGACGGTAATATTATTTGAAAAGGTGTTATCCAAGAATTCTTTGACTGCACGGGATCCATGCCTATTAATAAAAAGTCTATTCTTCTTGAGACCAACTGCTATGTAGATGCCATTGTTATGCTTGTTGAGAAATTAGAAAGAAAAATTGTGCATATTCATCCTGCTTTGCAAAAGGTGTTTTATGAACTTCCCAATATTAATCACCCGATAGCTAAAAAGATTACCACCATTATCCTTATGCATGAATTCGATTTTATATACAAGAATCTAGGGATATTTTTGCTTTCTATAAAAAGGATGTTGAACACCCTCCGACTATACATATTCTCTATGATAAAGAAACCATGCGTAGTTTGGAAACTAGAGATTATCAATCTTACATTGAAAATATTAGGAAGAGAGTTCCCTATTCAGAAATCTCAAATCTTTGTACCTTGAGGCTTTTGAGGAGTTTGATTGGATTATTAGGGGAATTTATGTAGGATTCAATAGGGATTGGTTGAATAAAATGATGAAGGAACCCGTTAGAAATGAACTATGCATTTTATATGATGATATATACGGTGATGATCCCGGCTATGGGTTTATGAATGTTAAAATTGAAGGAAATATGCCCTAGAGGCAATAATAAAGTTGTTATTTATATTTCCTTATATCATGATAAATGTTTATTATTCATGCTAGAATTGTATTAACCGGAAACTTAATACATGTGTGAATACATAGACAAAACATAGTGTCCCTAGTATGCCTCTACTTGACTAGCTCGTTAATCAAAGATGGTTATGTTTCCTAACCATAGACATGTGTTATCATTTGATAAACGGGATCACATCATTAGGAGAATGATGTGATGGACAAGACCCATCCATTAGCTTAGCATTATGAGCATTATAGTTTCATTGCTACTGCTTTCTTCATGACTTATACATCTTCCTCAAGACTATGAGATTATGCAAGAACATCCAGAAATACCTGAAAAGGACTAAGGATATGTTTCTCGCTTATGGGGGTGAAAAAGAGCACTGGACAGCGGTCAAGAACATCCTGAAATACCTGAAAAGGACTAAGGATATGTTTCTCGTTTATGGGGGTGACAAAGAGCTCGTTGTAAATGGTTACGTTGATGCAAGCTTTGACAGATCCGGATGACTCTAAGTCACAATCCGGATACATATTTATATTGAATGGTGGAGCTATCAGTTGGTGCAGTTCCAAGTAGAGCGTCGTGGCGGGATCTACGTGTGAAGCGGAGTACATAGCTGCTTCAGAAGCAGCAAATGAAGGAGTCTGGATGAAGGAGTTCATATCCGATCTAGGTGTTATACCTAGTGCATCGGGTCCAATGAAAATATTTTGTGACAATACTGGTGCAATTGCCTTGGCAAAGGAATCCAGATTTCACAAAAGAACCAAACACATCAAGAGACGCTTCAATTCCATCCGGCATCAAGTCACGGAGGGAGACATAGAGATTTGCAAGATACGTACGAATATGAATGTTGTAGGCACGTTGACTAAGCCTCTTCCACGAGCAAAACATGATCAGCACCAAGACTCCATGGGTGTTAGAATCATTGCTGTGTAATCTAGATTATTGACTCTAGTGCAAGTGGGAGACTAAAGGAAATATGCCCTAGAGGCAATAATAAAATTGTTATTTATATTTCCTTATATCATGATAAAAGTTTATTATTCATGCTAGAATTGTATTAACCAGAAACTTAGTACATGTGTGAATACATAGACAAAACATAGTGTCCCTAGTATGCCTCTACTTAACTAGCTCATTAATCAAAGATGGTTTTGTTTCCTAACCATAGACATGTGTTGTCATTTGATAAATAGGATCACATCATTAGGAGAATGATGTGATGGACAAGACCCATCCGTTAGCTTAGCATTATGATCGTTATAGTTTCATTGCTACTGCTTTCTTCATGACTTATACATGTTCCTCAGACTATGAGATTATGCAACTCCCGAATACCGTAGGAACACCTTGTGTGCTATCAACGTCACAATGTAACTGGGTAATTATAAAGATGCTCTACAGGTGTCTCCGAAGGTGTTTGTTGGGTTGGCATAGATCAAGATTAGGATTTGTCACTCCGTGTATCGAAGAGGTATCTCTGGGCCCTCTCGGTAATGCTCATCATTATAAGCCTTGCAAGCAATGTGACTAATGAGTTAGTTGCAGGATGAAGCATTACTGAATGAGTAAAGAGACTTGCCAGTAACGAGATTGAACTAGGTATGATAATGCCAACGACCGAATCTCAGGCAAGTAACATACCGATGACAAAGGGAACAACACATGTTGTTATGCGGTTTGACCGATAAAGATCTTCGTAGAATATGTAGGAGACAATATGAGCATCCAGGTTCCGCTATTGTTTATTGATCAGAGATGTGTCTCAATCATGTCTACATAGTTCTCAAACCCATATGGTCCGCACGCTTAACGTTCGATGACGATTCGTATTATGAGTTATGTGTTTTGATGACCGAACTTTGTTCGGAGTCCTGGATGAGATCACGGACATGAAGAGGAGTCTCGAAGTGGTCCAGACATAAAGATTGATATATTGGAAGGCTATGTTTGGACACCGGAAGGGTTTCGGATGAGTTCGGGCATTTTCCGGAGTACCGGGAGGTTACCGGAAGTCTGGAACCCCCCGGGGAGTTGTTCGGACTTGGTGGGTGAGGGAGTCCTGGATTAGGGGGTATCCGGCCAACCGGACTATATACATCGTCCGGACTATCGAAGCGTGAAGATACAAGACTCAAGACTTCGGCCCGTGTCCGGATGGGACTCTCCTTTGCGTGGAAGACAAGCTTGATGATCCGGATATTATATTTCCTTCCTTGTAACCGACTCCATGTAAACCCTATCCCTCTCCGGTGTCTATATAAACCGGAGAGGATGGTCCTTAGAAGGCCGATCACAATTACAATCATACCATCATAGGCTAGCTCTTAGGGTTTAGCCTCTACGATCTCGTGGTAAATCTACTCTTGTACTACTCATATCTTCAATATTAATCAAGCAGGAAGTAGGGTTTTACCTCCATCGAGAGGGCCCGAACCTGGGTAAACATTGTGTCCCTTGCTTCCTGTTACCATCAGCCTAAGACGCACAGATCGGGACCCCCCACTCGAGATCCGCCGGTTTTGACATCGAAATTGGTGCTTTCATTGAGAGTTCCTCTATGCCGTCGCTTCATGGCTTGATGGCATCTTCAATCGTCAACAACACGGTCCAGGGTGAGACTTTTCTCCTCGGACAGATCTTTGTGTTTGGCGGCTTCGCACTGCGGGCCAATTCGCTTGGCCATCTGGAGCAGATCGACAGCTACGCCCCTGGCCACCAGACCAGGTTTGGGAACTTGAACTACACGGCGGATATTCGCGGAGACTTGATCTTCGACGGATTCGACCCTGTGCCGGGAGCGCCGGACAGTCACGACGGGCACGGCCTAGACCTGCTGTCGGACAATGCTCGGAACGTCATCCCTGCAATAGCCCCGGATTTAAATCCGGAATAGGTTGCGTTGCCCAAGGACGGAGGGGTAGACCCCGCCCTGCAGGCCGCGTACTCATCGGTGTTGGAGCCGAACACAGGTCTCACCTCTGTGGAGACCCATAACCTCGGACCCCCGGACTCGTATCTGGTCGCTGGTTCCGGTACGCACACCCTCGAGCCAGCCGAGCCAGGTTGGGCTCCGGCAATGGAGTTTACCGCTGCAGACATCTTTCAACACTCGCCCTTTGGCGACATGCTGAACTCATTAAAGTCTCTCTCTCTGTCAGGAGACTCTGGGCCGAACTATGTCCGACTTGAGTGGAAAGCAGGCGACGAAGGAATTCGCTGCCCACCCACCACCCACTTGATTGCCACGATCGATGATTTAACCGACGTTCTTGACTTCGACTCCGAAGACATCGACGGTATGGACGACGATGCAGGAGAAGCTCCAGAATCTCTGGGGCACGGGATTACTACCTTGTCACACGATATATACATGGTGGATACACCCAAGAAGGACGACATCGATAATCCGGTCGATAAAACACCCGGACAAAAGCCAAAATGGTGGCGTAGACGCCGCTCAAAGTCCAACAATAGTGAAAATTGCGACAAGAGCGCAAGAAGGGCTGACATACCAGAAGGCAGTAATGACCACATGGACTCAGCGATGGAGCAGGATGAGCCAGGTCATGCCAAACCAAGTTCAGAGCAAATATCTGATCACAATGATCCGGAGGGACGAGCTCATGAAATCGCCCCAGAACAGGAACGGAGTCCGGACGACGATGCATTCATCATCCCGGACGAACGAGTGGAACGAGATAACCTCCACCGAAAGCTTTTGGCCACAGCAAGAAGTCTAAAGAAGCAGAAACAACGGCTTAAGGCTGCACAGGAAAAGCTCAGTCGCAGATGGAATAAAGTGCTAGACACTGAAGAAAGATATGGCGACGATCGCCATACCAAAAGCTACCCAAGCATAAGCTACTGCCAGAATTCGACGACGAGGCCGTTCCACCAAAGAATAATACAACCAGGAGACCAGACGTACCGCGTCACAACCACAGCAGAGCGGCTACTGACACCGCGCATGATCTACATGAGAAGCTGGATAAGAAGGCTGGTGCATCCAGGTCCATCTACGGATCTAAAGGACACACCCCGGCGAGGGACTATGGTCACCCAAACGCTAATACAAGCCAAATACCAGTTCAGAATAAACTTCGGACACAACAATAGCTGACTACATGCCACGGCGCGCCCAGATACAGAGGGGCTGTGCACCCCCTGTGCTTCACTGAAGAAGTACTGGACCATGAATTCCCACAAGGTTTCAAACCTGTGAACATAGAGGCATATGACGGAACGACAGACCCAGGGGTTTGGATCAAGGATTTTATCCTGCATATTCACATGGCTCGTGGGGATGATCTCCACGCCATCAAATACCTTTCGCTCAAGCTGAAGGGACTAGCTCGACACTGGTTGAAAAGCCGCCCCGAAAACTCAATTGGGAGTTGGGAGGAACTAGAAGACGCTTTCAGGGCCAATTTTCATGGGACTTATGTCCGGCCTCTGGATGCAGATGATCTAAGTCACATAATCCAACAGCCCCGAGAGTCCGCCCGCAAGCTTTGGAACATATTCCTCACTAAGAAGAATCAAATTGTCGATTGTCCGGACGCCGAAGCCTTAGCGGCATTCAAACACAGCATCTGCGACGAATGGCTCGCCAGACACCTCGGCGAAGAAAAGCCAAGGACAATGGCAGCCTTAACAAGCCTTATGGCCCGCTTTTGCGCGGGTGAAGATAGCTGGCTAGCCCGTAAAGGCACCAGCGACCCCAGCACGTCCGAAATAAGGGACGACAACGGGAAGCCTCGGCGTAATAAACACAAACGCCAAAGCAAGGAAGGGAGCCCGGACAGCACAACGGTCAATGCTGGATTCAGGGGCTCTCAGCAAAAGAAGCCATTTAAAGGCAATAAAGAGGGACCGTCCGGTCTGAATAGAGTCCTGGACAGACTATGCCAAATTCATGGCACCCCGGAAAAACCTGCGGACCACACCCATAGAGAGTGCTGGGTCTTCAAGCAGGTCGGCAAACTAAATGCCGAACACAAAGGGAGGGAAACACCAAGTGAAGACGAGGACAAACCTCGCCAGCCGAACACTGGGGGACAGAAAAAATTTCCTCGAGAGGTTAAAATAGTAAACATGATCCACGCGACTCACACATTCACGAGAAGGCAAGAATGCGCGCTCGAAGACGCGCACGATGTAGAACCTATCGTACCCACATCTGACTACTGGATGTCTCGTCCGATCACTTTTGATCACATGGACGGCCGAACTAGTATTCGGCGCGAAGGATCACAGGCCTTGGTGCTTGACCCAATAATCGACGGATACCGTCTCACCCGTGTCCTCATGGACGGCGGCAGTAGTCTCAATTTAATATACGAGGACACTGTCCGCGGGATGGGGATAAACCTATCCAGAATTAGCCAAAGCAACACCACCTTTGAAGGGGTGATACCAGGCATTGAAGCCTACGGCAGGGGCTCCGTCGTACTGAGGGTAACATTTGGCCCCCCAGGCAACTCTAGAAGTGAAGAACTACTCTTCATCGTTGCACCCTTCCAAAGCGGCTATCATGCACTGCTTGGAAGACCGGCCTTCGCCCGCTTCAATGCATTGCCGCATTATGGCTACCTTACACTCAAGATGCTCGGTCCACGTGGCGTCATCACCGTTAGCGGAATCACAGAGCACTCTTCACGCGCAGAGGAACACGCGATGGCCCTGACGGCCGGACTATAAGCGGCCTCTAATACCATAAAGCATGACTGGTCATTAAGACCACAGACACGGTTAGACGAGTCCGGTAGCCCGGATAAAATTCAACCGGACACCGTATATGTAATCCCAAAGCGGAAACCAGGGGCTATAAATACTTAATGTAGCCCCAAAACTTGGCTCAACCTTATTGGCAGGCCATCATCTCACACTTTTACTATCTATCGCATACTTACGTTGTACTCTCCTATGCGTTTTCTTTTTTTCCACAGACAATGTTCGCGAGATACCCTTCCAGGATACGGCACAACGGAGACAAAGGCGCAGACGTGCAGCAGGGCCGCGTTCAACAGGTTTCTTTTTAGATTAAGCCCCTGTGTAAACCTTTTTATTGCCTCTTGTTGTTTGAACCATCCCATGGGTTCCATACCCACAGAGGATACTGTCGTTATTGGCATTTCGCCACGACAGATTACCGCATGTACCTGGAAACACAGGGTTTATATTGAATGGGCATTCTTGAGCCCATCTTCTGTTATAAAGTCCGAACACCTTCGGGAGTGTTCGGCATCACGAGTTTGGCCTTATATGCATCAACTCCGAATCATGTCTTGGGTCAAATGTTGGGTTTGCCCGGCTCCTGGGTTTGCCGCCTTACGTTCCGTTATTATCGGCTAAGGCAGGCCAAAGGATAACTACTGCGATTGTGCCCTGGTTATTCCGGATGAGCGCCTCAGTAGAGAAATCCGAAAACTGACTGTCATGATACAACGAGAGACTGTTCAACCACTCGAAGACTCGCCGGAATCTCTAGGATTCCTCTGCATTAACGAAGGGATGTTTTCCGGCCATGTACACACGTGCCCATATTCGGATGCCCGCGAAGGTACCAGGGGCTACATAGTAGCCCCACCATTATATCCCCATGGCTAAGCGAAAGTGTTACAACTATATAGTCCGGTTGCCTAGTTCGATGTGCGATCACCTCCTTAATGGACCAAGACGTTGGATCAAGTGTGATTAAGCATATTCTTCGCGAACACCCCCGCATTGTATGCGTGGGGGCTGAAGCCAATGAATGCTATCTTTCGGACTACTTACACATATAAGAATGGCCATACAGGGGACACAATCATATTTTCGGGCAAAAAATATAAATATAGCCTCATAATCAAAATAAACATTGTTTACAATTATTCGACTTATCACTCGAACAAAATATTCTTCGAGCATTCCGCCTCTATTAGGCGAGCACCCTCTGTGACCTGCGCCAAGTAGTGCTCGGGCGGATATTGGCCCCCCGCCGGATCCTGGGTCGCTATAATGGTGGCCTCCATATCCGTCCAATAGGATTTTACGCGGGCAAGAGCCATCCGCGCACCCTCTATGCACGCCAACCTCCTCATGGCGTTGATCCGAGTCACGGCCCCAAGGAATTGTTGCACCAAACCAAAATAACTGTCCGTCTTGGGCCCCTTCGGCCAAAGATGGTCTGTTACAGACCGCATTGCAAGCCCGGACAGCCTATGAAGCTCCGCCACAGCAGCCACCTTCTCATTCAATGGCAGCGAGCGGTTGGGAGCATTGAATTGCGACTAGAAAAGCTTCTCCACTTCCTTATCACCTTGATCCTTGAAGAACTTGGCAGCGTCAGCTGTACTATTCAAAAAGTCCGCATATGCATCTGCAGGACTCCAACGCCCAGCTAGGGGAGCATACTTTGGATCCAAAAACTTCATCCGCAGTAGGTAGGAGCCCCCAGCCACGATTTTGTTGGCCTGTTGGAGCTCCTCCCGCTTGCCCCAGATCTCGGTCCGCATCTCCTTGGTGGCATTAAGTGCCTTGTCCAGCTCAGCCAAACTAGCCTTATTCTCCTTTTCAAGGAGCACATACCGGTCGGCGGCATTTTTCAACTCTTCAGCCATTTCGGCTATCTTTTCCTCATTTCGACGATGAGCAGCCTGTTCGGCTCTCAACTCTTCGGCCGCCTTTAGGGCAGCCGCATTGCTATCCCGAGCTTGTTCCTTGGCTTGAGCAAGCTCGGCCCTTAGGGCCTCCATGGCAGCAACACCATCTGCAGTGCATACACAGGACATTAACATTATGTCATTCTCACATTTTCCTATACAATATAATAAGGGAAGCAGAGTACATACCCTGGGATTCTTCAAGACGTTTGTTCACTAGCGTGATATCGGCATCAATAGACCTGATCTGCCTTCTCAGTTTGGCAACTACAACAGACTGGTTGGCTGCCGGATCCTTGTATACCTGCACATACATATAGCGCAGCCATTAATATATGATCCCCCGTTTGCCGCCTATGGCGGGCAACCAGAGTCTCAGGGGCTACTATCCATAGGGAGCACACCTAGCGCGTGCTTCATAACAAAAAAAAAGAAAAAAGTGCATTTTCACTGCATACCTCAAAGCCTTTGAGCAGGCTTGTAAATGCCTCATTCAAACCGCTGGTAGCGGATGAAATCTTCGTGAGAACCATGCTCATTAAAGAGCAGTGCTCCTCCGAGAGCGTGGCTCGCTCCAGAAAGCCTATCAGTACGTCCGGCCGGACATCGAACTGTGCCGGACCCTTCTCATTGCCCCCCGTGGGAGCCAAATGCTCCAGCCTCAGGGTGACTGACATGTTCGCTTCCAACTTTGGTAGATCCGGACTCCTCCGTGACGACACCTCCATGTCACCTGCTTCATGAGGCGGAGAGGTGGGTGGAGTCTCACTCTCCATCATCTCCGGACGAAGGTCCCCCGAAGACGAACTCTGTTGAGAAGAGCTGCTCGCCGGACTACAAAAGATGAAGTCCCGGTTACAGATCTCGGAGTAACGCCATACCTTCGAATTAATGAATAACTTACGGCTCGGTGGAGGGCTGGCCCGTCGGTGGGCACGACGCGGTAAGGGTGCCCGTCGCGGCAGAGCCCCCTGGTGATACCTTCTTCCCTTGCTTGGGCGTCTCCGCCTCCAAGTCTTCGGGGGCCGCCCTCTTCTTCCTGCGTGGGGAGGAAGCTTTAACCTCCCCTTCCCGGCTATCCTCCATAGTAGAGGTAGCGATTCCTTCGGTCTGTATGTGTAGTGCGGTTTCGCTGCCCTCTCCTTTGCCTTTCCTTGAGGGGATTTTGATGAGCGCCCGGCCAAGCATCTTTGCAATGGTTGGACCAGGCGAGCCTTCAGGAAGTGGCGCCGGACACCTGATTCTCTCCACCTTGTTGAGCCATTCCTGGCCACGGAGGGATTTTTAGAATTACAATTATTATAAATATGAATGAAGTGTCCGGCTTTAAGGTTACTTACTTGGGTATCTAGGCGATTGCAGCTTAGGCCCACATCCTCGATGGTGCCCGGACAATTTACTTGTGGTCCAAAAAATAGTTTGCACATTCCTTTGAGCTTCAGGCCAAAGAAGTGCTTAATAGTCCACGGACCCTCCGGGTTAAACTCCCACATCCGGAGAGGCCGACGTTTGCATGGCAGCGTCCGCCGGATTAGCATCACTTGCATTATGCTGAAAAGATATATGTCTCTCTCTATGAGCCCCCGGATACAATTCTGCAGTTCTAGTACATCGCCAGCAGGCCCATATTTCCATCCTATGTCGGTCCAAGACGCTAACTATGATGGAGGGCCCGAGCGGAACTCGGGGGCGGCTACCCACGTTGTGCCTCTGGGAGCTGTAACATAAAACAACCTCCGTTGCCACACATCGGATACTTCCGGAAAAGAGCCCTCTGGCCATGGGGCATCGACGTTCTTGCTTATTACGGCACCTCCACACTCTGCATGTCGCCCCTCGATCATCTTTGGCTTCACATTGAAGGTCTTGATCCATAAGCCGAAGTGTGGGTTGACGTGGAGAAAAGCCTCGCACACAATAATAAACAACGAGATGTGGAGGATGGCATCTGGAGCCAGATCATGGAAATCCAAGCCGTAGTAGAACATGAGCCCCCTCACAAAGGGGTTGAGGGTGAGGCCTAGGCCTCGGAGGAAGTGAGGAACGAACACGACGCTCTCATTGGGCTCCGGCGTGGGGATAACTTGCCCTGGAGTAGGAAGCCTGTGCTGGATATCGGCGGTCAGGTATCCGACCTCCCTAAGCTTAGTAATATCCTCCTCCTAGATCGATGAGGCCACCCACCAGCCTTTTGCGTCGGATCCGGACATACTGGAGGATCTGGGGTGTTGAGGCTTAGGTTTTGAGTGCTGGAGCTCGAGGTGCGAGAAGGAGCAGGAGAGGTGGAAAAGAGGTGTAGGCCTCGACCCCCTTATAAAAAGGATGAATATCAAGAGTCCTCAGCGTGACTGCTTGAGACTTGTCTAAAATACACGGAGTCATACCAACGGTCGCCGTGGGGTCACACACGCCCATATTGATGAGAGATCCCACAATAAGAGGAACACGATCTCTGCTTTGGCAGGACGTGCCAATAAAACCGCCTCACGACGCGAGTCGAGGTGGAGCAGGAAACGCCGGTTCGTGTTGAACCAGGCCATAATGCAGGAGCACAACGTACAAAGTTTGCCAGCAGAACGAATTTACCATCTTGCAGATCCGGACACGATCTACGTGTTCGATAAATAACCTTGGAGTATTTGGAGAAGGAACCTGCCTTGCAATGCCGAAGACAAGACTGCGTGCCGGACTCATCGTCATTGAAGCCTGGTTCAGGAGCTACTGAGGGAGTCCTGGATTAGGGGGTATCCGGACAGCCGGACTATATACATCGTCCGGACTATCGAAGCGTGAAGATACAAGACTCAAGACTTTGGCCCGTGTCCGGATGGGACTCTCCTTTGCGTGGAAGACAAGCTTGGTGATCCGGATATTATATTTCCTTCCTTGTAACCGACTCCATGTAAACCCTAGCCCTCTCCGGTGTCTATATAAACCGGAGAGGATGGTCCTTAGAAGGCTGATCACAATTACAATCATACCATCATAGGCTAGCTCTTAGGGTTTAGCCTCTATGATCTCGTGGTAGATCTACTCTTGTACTACTCATATCTTCAATATTAATCAAGCAGAAAGTAGGGTTTTACCTCCATCGAGAGGGCCCGAACCTGGGTAAACATTGTGTCCCTTGCTTCCTGTTACCATCAGCCTAAGACGCACAGATCGGGACCCCCTACCCGAGATCCGCCGATTTTGACACCGACAGTGGGCCTTAGTGGGAAGAGGAGGTAGCGGCTAGGAGGTGGCGCCCCCCAGCCCAGTCCGAATTGGACAAGGGATTGGGGGCGCGGCCCCCCTCTCCCTTCCTTTCCCCCTCTCCTTTAGGTGGAATCCTACTAGGACTTGGAGTCCTAGTAGGACTCCCCTCTCCCGGCGCGCCTAACAAGGGCCAGGCGGCCTCCCCTCCCTTCTTTATATATGGGGGCAGGAGGGCACCCTAGAACACACCAATTTTTGCCTTAGCCGTGTGTGGTGCCCCCCTCCACAGTTACACACCTCGATCATATCGCCGTAGTGCTTAGGCGAAGCCCTGCACCGGCAACATCATCATCACCGCCGCCACGCCATCGTGTTGACGGAACTCACCCTCGTCCTCAATTGGATCAAGAGCACAAGGGACGTCATCGAGCTTAACGTGTGCTGAACGCGGAGGTGCTATGCGTCGGGTACTTGGATCGGTTGGATTGCGAAGACGTTCTACTACATCAACCGCATTACTAAACGCTTCCGTTTTCGGTCTACGAGGGTATGGACACACTCTCCCTAGATAGATCTTGCTTGATCGTAGGTTTTTTTTTGAATTACTACGTTCCCCAACAGTGGCATCCGAGCCAGGTCTATGCCTAGATGTTTTATGCACGAGCAGAACACAAAGAGTTGTGGGCGATAATAGTCATACTGCTTACCACCAACGTCTTACTTTGATTCGGCGGTATTGTTGGATGAAGCGGCCCAGACTGACATTACATGACCGCGTTCATGAGACTGGTTCTACTGACGTGCTTTTGCACATAGGTGGCTGGCGGGTGTTTGTTTCTCCAACTTTAGTTGAATCAAGTTTGACTACGACTGGTCCTTGTTGAAGGTTAAAACAACACAATTGATGAAAAATCATTGTGGTTTTGATGCGTAGGTAAGAACGGTTCTTGCTAGAAGCCCGTAGCAGCCACGTAAAACTTGCAACAACAAAGTAGATGACGTCTAACTTGTTTTTGCAGGGCTTGCTGTGATGTGATATGGTCAAGACATGATGAGATAGAAATTGTTGTATGAGATGATCATATTTTGTAATAGAGTTATGGAAACTGGCAGGAGCCATATGGTTATCGCTTTATTGTATGCAATGCAATCACCATGTAATTGCTTTACTTTATCACTGAGCGGTAGCGATAGTCGTAGTAGCAGTAGTTGGCGAGACGACTGATACGTCTCCAATGTATCTATAATTTTTGATTGTTCCATGCTATTATATTACCCGTTTTGGATGTTTATGGTCTTTATTTTACATATTTATATCATTTTTGGGACTGACCTACTAAACGGAGGCCCAGCTCGTATTGTTTTTTTGCCTATTCCATTATTTCGAAGAAAAGGAATATCAAACGGAGTCCAAACAGAATGAAACCTTCGGGAAGCGTGATTTTTGGAACGAACGTGATCCAAAGAACTTGGAGTGGAAGCGAAGAAGCGATCGAGGTGGCCAGGAGATAGGAGGGCGCGCCACCCCCCTCTGGGCGTGCCCCTTGTCTCCTGGGCCCCTCGGGCGGCCACCGACGTACTTCTTCCTCCTATATATACCCACGTACCCTGAAAACATCCAGGGAGCCAACGAAAAACAATTTCCACCGCCGTAACCTAATGTATCCGAGAGATCCCATCTTGGAGCCTTCGCCGGTGCTCCGCCGGAGGGGGAATCGACCACGGAGGGCTTCTACATCAACACCATAGCCCCTCCGATGAGTTGTGAGTAGTTTACCATAGACCTTCGGGTCCATAGTTATTAGCTAGATGGCTTCTTCTCTCTTTTGGGATCTCAATACCATGTTCTCCCCCTCTCTTGTGGAGATCTATTCGATGTAAACTCTTTTTGCAGTGTGTTTGTCGAATCCGATGAATTGTGGGTTTATGATCAAGTTTATCTATGAGAAATATTTAAATCTCCTCTGAATTCTTTTATGTATGCTTGAGTTATCTTTGCAAGTCTCTTCGAATTATTAGTTTGGTTTGGCCTACTAGATTGATCTTTCTTGCCATGGGAGAAGTGCTTAGCTTTGGGTTCAATCTTGCGATGTCCTTACCCAGTGATAGTAGGGGTCACAAGGCACGTATTGTATTGTTGCCATCGAGGATAAAAAGATGGGGTTTATATCATATTGCTCGAGTTCATCCCTGTACATCATGTCATCTTTCTTAATGCGTTACTTTGTTCTTATGAACTTAATACTCTAGATGCATGCTGGATAGCGGTCGATGTGTGGAGTAATAGTAGTAGATGCAGGCATGAGTCGGTCTACTTGTCACGGACGTGATGCCTATATACATGATCATGCCTAGATAATCTCGTAATTATTCTCTTTTCTATCAATTGCTCGACAGTAATTTATTCACCCACCGTAATACTTATGCTATCTTGAGAGAAGCCACTAGTGAAACCCATGGCCCCCGGGTCTATCTTTTATCATATAAGCTTTCAATTTACTTTTATTTGCATCTTTACTTTTTTGCATCTATATTATAAAATACCAAAAATATATTTATCTTATCATACTATCTCTATCAGATCTGACTTTCGCAAGTGGTCGTGAAGGAATTGACAACCCCTTTATTGTGTTGGTTGCAAGTTCTTTGTTTGTTTATGTTGGTGCGTGGAACTTCTGAGGAGCCTCCTACTGGATTGATACCTTGGTTCTCAAAAACTAAGGGAAATACTTACGCTACTTTGCTGCATCACCCTTTCCTCTTCGAGGAAAACCAACACAAGCTCAAGACGTAGCAACAACAACGATGCTACAATGGAGATCAAGGTGTCGTGCTGGTAACGATGGAGATCATGACGATGCTTCGGTGATGGAGAACACAAGCACAAGATGATGAGGGCCATATCATGTCACATATTTTGATTACATGTGATGTTTATCTTTTATGCATCTTATTTTGCTTAGTACGGCGGTAGCATTATAAGATGATCCCTTACTAAATTTCAAGGTATAAGTGTTCTCTCTGAGTATGCACCGTTGCTACAATTCGTTGTGCCGAGACACCACGTGATGATCGGGTGTGATAAGCTCTACGTTCACATACAACGGGTGCAAGCCAGTTTTGCACACGCAGAATACTCGGGTTAAACTTGACGATCCTAGCATATGCAGATATGGCCTCAGAACACTAAGACCGAAAGGTCGAACGTGAATCATATAGTAGATATGATCAACATACTGATGTTCACCATTGAAAACTACTCCATCTCACGTGATGACCGGACATGGTTTAGTTGATTTGGATCATGTGATCACTTAGATGAACAGAGGGATGTCTATCTAAGTGGGAGTTCTTAAGTAATATGATTAACTGAACTTTAATTTATCATGAACTTAGTCCTGATAGTTATTTTGCATGTCTATGTTATTGTAGATCAATGGCCCGTGCTACCTTTCCTTTGAATTTTAATGCGTTCCTAGAGAAAGCTAAGTTGAAAGATGATGGTAGCAATTACATGGACTGGGTCCGTAACTTGAGATTATCCTCATTGCTGCATAAAAGAATTACATCCTAGAAGCACCGCTGGGTGCCAGGCCTGCTGCAAACACAACCATGGATGTTAGGAATGTCTGGCAGAGCAAAGCTGATGACTACTCGATAGTTCAGTGTGCCATGCTTTAAGGCTTAGAATCGGGACTTCAAAGACGTTTTGAATGTCATGGAGCATATGAGATGTTCCAAGAGTTGAATTTGATGTTTCAAGAAAATGCCCGAGTTGAGAGATATGAAGTCTCCAACAAGTTCTATAGCTGCAAAGTGGAGGAGAATAGTTCTGTCAGTGAACACATACTCAGAATGTCTGGGTACCATAACCACTTGACTCAGCTGGGAGTTAATCTTCCTAATGATAGTGTCATTGACAAAGTTCTTAAATCACTGCCACCAGGCTATAAAGGCTTTGTGATGAACTATAATATGCAAGGGGTGAACAAGACGATTCCCGAGCTCTTTGCGATGCTAAAGGCTGCGGAGGTAGCAATCAAGAAGAAGCATCAAGTGTTGATGGTCAACAATACCACTAGTTTCAAGAAAAAGGGCAAAGGAAAGAAGGGGGACTTCAAGAAGAATGGAAAGAAAGTTGTTGATCAGGAGAACAAACCCAAGTCTAGACCTAAGCCTGAAACTGAATGCTTCTACTGCAAAGGCACTGGTCACTAGAAGCAGAACTACCCCAAGTATTTGGCGGATATGAAGGATGGCAAAGTGAAAGCTATATTTGATATACATGTTATTGATGTGTACCTTACTAATGCTCGTAGTAATGCTTGGGTATTTGATACTGGTTCTGTTGCTCATATTTGCAACTTGAAACAGGGGCTATGGATTAAATGAAGATTGGCTAAGGACGAGGTGATGATGCACGTTGAAATGGTTCTAAGGTTGATGTGATTGCTGTCGGCACGCTACCTCTACATCTACCTTCAGGATTAGTTTTAGACCTGAATAATTGTTATTTGGTGCCAGCGTTGAGCATGAACATTATTTCTGGATCTTGTTTGATGCGAGACGATTATTCATTTAAATCAGAGAACAATGGCTATTCTATTTATATGAGTAATATCTTTTATGGTCATGCACCCTTGCTGAGTGGTCTATTTTTGTTGAATCTCGATCGTGGTGATACACATGTTCATAATATTGAAGCCAAAAGATGCAAAGTTGATAATGATAGTGCAACTTATTTGTGGCACTCCCGTTTAGGTCATATTAGTGTAAAGCGCATGCAGAAACTCCATGCTGATGGGCCTTTGGAATTAGTTGATTATGAATCACTTGGTGCTTGCGAACCATGCCTCATGGGCAAGATGACTAAAACTTCGTTCTCCGAAAAAATGGAACGAGCTACTGACTTCTTGGAAATAATACATACCGATGTATGCGGTCCAATGAGTGTTGAGGCTCATGGCGGGTATCTTTTTTTATTACCTTCACAGATGATTTGAGCAGATATGGGTATATCTACTTAATGAAGCATAAGTCTGAAACATTTGAAAAGTTCAAAGAATTTCAGAGTGAAGTGGAAAATCATCGTAACAAGAAATAAAGTTTCTACGATCTGATCGTGGAGGAGAATATTTGAGTTACGAGTTTAGTCTTCATTTGAAACAATGTGGAATAGTTTCGCAACTCACGCCACCTGGAACACCATAGCGTAATGGTGTGTCCGAACGTCATAACCGTACTTTATTGGATATGGTGCGATCTATGATGTCTCTTACTGATTTACCGCTATCGTTTTGGGGTTATGCTTTAGAGACGGCTGCATTCACGTTAAATAGGGCACCATCAAAATCCGTTGAGATGACGCCTTATGAACTGTGATTTGGCAAGAAACGAAACTTGTCGTTTCTCAAAGTTTGGGGTTGCGATGCTTATGTGAAAAAGCTTCAACCTGATAAGCTCGAACCCAAATTGGAGAAGTGTGTCTTCATAGGATACCCAAAGGAAACTGTTGGGTACACCTTCTATCACATATCCGAAGGCAAGATATTCGTTGCTAAGAATGGATCCTTTCTAGGGAAGGAGTTTCTCTCGAAAGAAGTGAGTGGGAGGAAAGTAGAGCTTGATGAGGTAATTGTACCTTCTCTCGAATTGGAAAGTAGTTCATCATAAAAATCAGTTCCAGTGATTCCTACACCAATTAGTGAGGAAGCTAATGATGATGATCATGAGACTTCAGATCAAGTTACTACAGAACCTCGTAGGTCTTCTAGAGTAAGGTCCGCACCAGAGTGGTACGGTAATCCTATTCTAGAAGTCACGTTACTAGACCATGATGAACCTACAAACTATGAGGAAGCGATGGTGAGCCCAGATTCCGTGAAATGGCTTGAGGCCATGAAATCTGAGATGGGATCCATGTATGATAACAAAGTGTGGACTTTGGTGGATTTTCCCGATGATCGGCAAGCCATAGAAAATAAATGGATCTTCAAGAAGAAGGCTGACACTGACGATAATGTTACTATCTACAAAGCTTGACTTGTTGCGAAAGGTTTTCGACAGGTTCAAGGAGTTGACTACGATGAGACTTTCTCACCCGTAGCAATGCTTAAGTCTGTCCGAATCATGTTAGCAATTGCTGCATTTTATGATTATGAAATTTGGCAGATGAGTGTCAAAACTGCATTCCTGAATGGATTTCTGGAAGAAGAGTTGTATATGATGTTGATGTCACTTGAAGCTATGTCGGTATTTCTCCAAAGAGGAAGGGATGATGTAGCACAGCGGCGGTAGGTATTTCCCTTAGATATGAAACCAAGGTTATCGAACTAGTAGGAGAACCAAGCAACACAACGTAAACATCCCCTGCACACAAATAACAATACCTCACAACCCGACATGTTAAAGGGGTTGTCAACCCTTTTGGGGTACGACGCCTCAAGATAGGCAAAGGACGTGAGGTAAATTTGTAGATATGATAAATAGATCATAGAACAAATAAATTGCAGCAAAGTATTTTTGTATTTTTGGTTTAATAGATCTGAAAATAAATGCAAGGAAAAAGTAGATCGCAAGGCAAATATGTGAGAAAGAAGACCCGGGGGCCGTAGGTTTCACTAGTGGCTTCTCTCGAGAAAGATAGCAAACGGTGGGTGAACAAAATACTGTTGGGCAATTGATAAAACTTCAAATAATTATGACGATATCTAGGCAATGATCATTACATAGGCATCACGTCCAAGATTAGTAGACCAACTCCTGCCTGCATCTACTACTATTACTCCACACATCGACCGCTATCCAGCATGCATCTAGTGTATTAACTGTTGGGGAACGTTGCAGAAAATTAAAATTTTTCCTACGGTTTCACCAAGATCCATCTATGAGTTCATCTAAGCAACGAGTCTAGGGAGAGAGTTTTCATCTACATACCACTTGTAGGTCGCGTGCGGAAGCTTGCAAGGTGATGATGTAGTCGTACTCGACGTGATCCAAATCACCGATGACCAGCGCCGAACGGACGGCACCTCCGCGTTCAACACACGTACGAGACAGGAGACGTCTCCTCCTTCTTGATCCAGCAAGGGGGAAGGAGAGGTTGATGAAGATCCAGCAGCACGACGACGTGGTGGTGGATGCAGGGCGTCACAGCAGCAGGGCTTCGCCGAGACTACGAGGGAGAGACGTAACGGGGGGAGGTGGAGGCGCCAGGGGCTGGTGTATGAAGTCCCTCCTCTCCCCCACTATATATAGGGGTGCCAAGGGGGGGCGCCGGCCCTAGTAGATGAGATCTACTAGGGGGGGCGGCGGCCTAGGGGAGGTTTCCCTCCCCCCCAAGGCACCTAGGGGTGCCTTCCACCACTAGGACTCCTCCTAGGGGGAAACCCTAGGCGCATGGGCCTATAGGGGCTGGTGCCCTTGGCCCATGATGGCCAAGGCGCACCCCCTACAGCCCATGTGCCCCCCCGGGACAGGTGGCCCCACCCGGTGGACCCCCGGGACCCTTCCGGTGGTCCCGGTACAATACCGATAACCCCGAAACTTGTCCCGATGCCCGAAATAGCACTTCCTATATATAATTCTTTACCTCCGGACCATTCCGGAACTCCTCGTGACGTCCGGGATCTAATCCGGGACTCCGAACAACATTCGGGTTTCTGCATATCCATATCTTCATAACCCTAGCGTCACCGAACCTTAAGTGTGTAGACCCTACGGGTTCGGGAGACATGCAGACATGACCGAGACGCTCTCAGTCAATAACCATCAGCGGGATCTGGATACCCATGATGGCTCCCACATGCTCCTCGATGTTGTCATCGGATGAACCACTATGTCGAGGATTCGATCAAACCCTGTATGCAATTCCCTTTGTCAATCGGTACGTTACTTGCCCGAGACTCGATCGTCGGTATCCCAATACCTTGTTCAGTCTCGTTACCGGCAAGTCACTTTACTCGTACCGTAATGCATGATCCCGTGTCCAACACCTTGGTCACATTGAGCTCATTATGATGATGCATTACCGAGTGGGCCCAGAGATACCTCTCCGACATACGAAGTGACAAATCCCAGTCTCGATCCGTGTCAACCCAACAGCTACTTTTGGAGATACCTGTAATGCACCTTTATAGTCACCCAGTTACGTTGCGACGTTTGATACACCCAAGGCACTCTTACGGTATCCGGGAGTTACACGATCTCATGGTCGAAGGAAGAGATACTTGACACTTGCAAAGCTCTAGCAAAACGAACTACACGATCTTTTATGCTATGCTTAGGATTGGGTCTTGTCCATCACATCATTCTCCTAATGATGTGATCCCGTTATCAACGACATCCAATGTCCATAGTCAGGAAACCATGACTATCTGTTGATCACAACGAGCTGGTCAACTAGAGGCTTACCAGGGACATAGTGTGGTCTAAGTATTCACACGTGTATTACGATTTCCGGATAATACAGTTATAGCATGAATAAAAGACAATTATCATGAACAATGAAATATAATAATACTTTTATTATTGCCTCTAGGGCATATTTCCAACAGTCTCCCACTTGCACTAGAGTCACCAATCTAGTTACATTGTGATGAATCAAACACCCATAGAGTTCTGGTGTTGATCATGTTTTGCACGCGAGAGAGGTTTAGTCAGCGGATCTGGGACATTCAGATCCGTGTGCACTTTGCAAATCTCTATGTCTCCATCTTGAACATTTTCACGGATGGAGTTGAAACGACGCTTGATGTGCCTTGTCTTCTTGTGAAACCTGGGCTCCTTTGCGAGGGCAATAGCTCCAGTGTTGTCACAGAAGAGTTTGATCGGCCCCGACGCATTGGGTATGACTCCTAGGTCGGTGATGAACTCCTTCACCCAAATCGCTTCATGTGCTGCCTCCGAGGCTGCCATGTACTCCGCTTCACACGTAGATCCCGCCACGACGCTCTGCTTGCAGCTGCACCAGCTTACTGCTCCACCATTCAACATATACACGTATCCGGTTTGTGACTTAGAGTCATCCAGATCTGAGTCGAAGCTAGCGTCGACGTAACCCTTTACGACGAGCTCTTCGTCTCCTCCATAAACGAGAAACATGTCCTTTGTCCTTTTCAGGTACTTCAGGATATTCTTGACCGCTGTCCAGTGTTCCTTGCCGGGATTACTTTGGTATCTTGCTACCAAACTTACGGCAAGGTTTACATCGGGTCTGGTACACAGCATGGCATACATAATAGATCCTATGGCTGAAGCATAGGGGATGACACTCATCTTTTGCCGTGGTCGATGACTGAGCTGAGCTCAGTCTCATACCTTGTAACATAGGCAAGAACCCCTTCTTGGACTGATCCATTCTGAATCTCTTCAAAATCTTATCAAGGTATGTGCTTTGTGAAAGACCTATGAGGCGTCTCGATCTATCTCTATAGATCTTGATGCCTAATATATAAGCAGCTTCTCCAAGGTCCTTCATTGAAAAACACTTATTCAAGTAGGCCTTAATGCTGTCCAGAAATTCTATATTATTTCCCATCAGGAGTATGTCATCTACATATAATATGAGAAATGCTACAGAGCTCCCACTCACTTTCTTGTAAACGCAGGCTTCTCCATAAGTCTGCATAAACCCAAACGCTTTGATCATCTCATCAAAGCGAATGTTCCAACTCCGAGATGCTTGCACCAGTCCATAAATGGATCGCTGGAGCTTGCATACTTTATTAGCGTTCCGAGGATCGACAAAACCTTCCGGCTGCATCATATACAGTTCTTCCTTAAGATGCCCGTTAAGGAATGCTGTTTTGACGTCCATCTGCCATATCTCATAATCATAGTATGCGACAATTGCTAACATGATTCGGACGGACTTTAGCTTCGCTACGGGAGAGAATGTCTCGTCGTAGTCAATCCCTTGAACCTGTCGATAACCCTTAGCGACAAGTCGAGCTTTATAGATGGTAACATTACCATCCGCGTCCGTCTTCTTCTTAAAGATCCATTTGTTTTCTATCGCTCGCCGATCATCGGGCAAGTCTGTCAAAGTCCATACTTTGTTTTCATACATGGATTCTATCTCGGATTTCATGGCTTCAAGCCGTTTGTTGGAATCCGGGCCCGCCATTGCTTCTTCATAGTTCGAAGGTTCATTGTTGTCTAACAACATGATTTACAGGACAGGGTTGCCGTACCACTCTCGTGCGGAACGTGTCCTTGTGGACCTACGAAGTTCAGCAGTAACTTGATCCGAAGTACCTTGATCATTATCATGGTTTTCCTCTTCAGTTGGTGTGGGCATCACAAGAACGGTTTCCTGTGCTGCGTCACTATCCCGCTCAAGAGGTAGTACTTCATCGAGTTCTACTTTCCTCCCACTTACTTCTTTCGAGAGAAACTCTTTTTCCAGAAAGCATCCATTCTTGGCAACAAAGATCTTGCCTTCAGATCTTAAGTAGAAGGTATACCCTACAGTTTCCTTAGGGTATCCTATGAATACGCATTTTTCCGACTTGGGTTCGAGCTTTTCAGGTTGAAGTTTCTTGACATAAGCTTCGCATCCCCAAACTTTTAGAAATGACAGCTTAGGTTTCTTTCCAAACCATAATTCATACGGTGTCGTCTCAACGGATTTAGACGGTGCCCTATTTAAAGTGAATGTAGCTATCTCTAGAGCGTATCCCCAAAATGATAGCGGTAAATCGGTAAGAGACATCATAGACCGCACCATATCCAATAGAGTGCGATTACGACGTTCGGACACACCGTTTCACTGAGGTGTTCCAGACGGCGTGAGCTGTGAAACGATTCCACATTTCTTTAAGTGTGTACCAAATTCATGACTTAAGTATTCTCCTCCACGATCTGATCGTAAGAATTTTATCTTTCGGTCACGTTGATTCTCCACCTCATTCTGAAATTCCTTGAACTTTTCAAAGGTCTCAGACTTGTGTTTCATTAAGTAGACATACCCATATCTACTCAAGTCATCTGTGAGAGTGAGAACATAACGATATCCTCCGCGAGCCTCAACGCTCATTGGACCGCACACATCGGTATGTATGATTTCCAACAAGTTGGTTGCTCGCTCCATTGTTCCGGAGAACGGAGTCTTGGTCATTTTGCCCAAGAGGCATGGTTCGCACGTGTCAAACGATTCATAATCAAGAGACTCTAAAAGTCCATCGGCATGGAGCTTCTTCATGCGCTTGACACCAATGTGACCAAGGCGGCAGTGCCACAAGTATGTGGGACTATCGTTATCAACTTTAAATCTTTTGGCATCTACACTATTAACATGTGTAATATTACGCTCGAGATTCATTAAGAATAAACCATTGACCATCGGAGCATGACCATAAAACATATCTCTCATATAAATCGAACAACCATTATTCTCAGACTTAAATGAGTAGCCATCTCGTATTAAACGAGATCCAGATACAATGTTCATGCTCAAACTTGGCACTAATAACAATTATTGAGGTTCAAAACTAATCCCGTAGGTAAATGTAGAGGCAGCGTGCCGACGGCGATCACATCGACTCTGGAACCATTCCCGACGCGCATCGTCACCTCGTCCTTTGCCAGTCTCCGTTTATTCCGCAGCTCCTGCTGTGAGTTACAAATATGAGCAACGGCACCGGTATCAAATACCCAGGAGTTACTACGAGTACTGGTAAGGTACACATCAATCACATGTATATCAAATATACCTTTGGTGTTGCCGTCCTTCTTATCCGCTAAGTATTTGGGGCAGTTCCGCTTCCAGTGACCCTTCCCCTTGCAATAAAAGTACTCAGTCTCAGGCTTGGGTCCATTCTTTGACTTCTTCCCGGTAACTGGCTTACCAGGCGCGGCAACATCTTTGCCGTCCTTCTTGAAGTTCTTCTTACCCTTGCCCTTCTTGAACTTAGTGGTCTTATTGACCATCAACACTTGATGTTCTTTCTTGATTTCAGCCTCTGCTGTCTTCAGCATCGAGAACACTTTAGGAATGGTCTTTTCCATTCCCTGCATGTTGTAGTTCATCACAAAGCTCTTGTAGCTTGGTGGGAGCGACTGGAGGATTCTGTCAATGACCGCCTCATCTGGGAGGTTAATGTTCAGCTGGGTCATACGGTTGTGCAACCCAGACATCTTCAGGATGTGCTCACTGACAGAACTGTTTTCCTCCATCTTACAACTATAGAACTTGTCGGAGACATCATATCTCTCGACCCGGGCATGAGCTTGAAAAACTAGTTTCAGCTCTTCGAACATCTCATATGCTCCGTGATGCTCAAAACGCTTTTGGAGCCCCGGTTCTAAGCTGTAAAGCATGCCGCACTGAACGAGGGAGTAATCATCAGCGCGAGACTGCCAAGCATTCATAATGTCTTGGTTCTCTGGGACGGGAGCGTCACCTAGCGGTCCTTCTAGGACATATTGTTTCCTGGCAGCTATGAGGATAATCCTCAGGTTCCGGACCCAGTCCGTATAGTTGCTGCCATCATCTTTCAGCTTGGTTTTCTCTAGGAACGCGTTGAAGTTCATGTTGACATTAGCGTTGGCCATTGATCTACAAGACATATTTGCAAAGGTTTTAGACTAAGTTCATGATAATAAAGTTCTAATCAAATTATGAACTCCCACTTAGATTAGACATCCCTTTAGTCATCTAAGTGTTACACGATCCGAGTTGACTAGCCCGTGTCCGATCATCACGTGAGACGGACTAGTCATCGTCGGTGAACATTTTCATGTTGATCGTATCTTCCATACGACTCGTGTTCGACCTTTCGGTCTCCGTGTTCCGAGGCCATGTCTGCACATGCTAGGCTCGTCAAGTTAACCCTAAGTGTTTTCGCTGTGTAAAACTGTCTTACACCCGTTGTATGTGAACGTAAGAATCCATCACACCCGATCATCACGTGGTGCTTAGAAACGACGAACTGTAGCAACGGTGCACAGTTAGGGGAGAACACTTCTTGAAATTTTATAAGGGATCGTCTTATTTACTACCGTCGTCCTAAGTAAACAAGATGCATAATACATAATAAACATCACATGCAATTATATAGTTGTGACATGATATGGCCAATATCATATAGCTCCATTGATCTTCATCTTCGGGGCTCCATGATCATCTTGTCACCGGCTTGACACCATGATCTCCATCATCATGATCTCCATCATCGTGTCTTCATGAAGTTGTCACGCCAACGACTACTTCTACTTCTATGACTAACGTTTAGCAATAAAGTAAAGTAGTTTACATGACGTTATTCAATGACACGCAGGTCATACAAAAAATAATGACAACTCCTATGGCTCCTGCCGGTTGTCATACTCATCGACATGCAAGTCATGAATCCTATTACAAAGAACATGATCTCATACATCACAATTCATCATTCATCACAACTTCTGGCCATATCACATCACATGATCAATCGCTGCAAAAACAAGTTAGACGTCCTCTAATTGTTGTTGCATCTTTTATGTGGCTGCAATTGGGTTCTAGCAAGAACGTTTTCTTACCTACGAATCACCACAACGTGATTTTGTCAACTTCTATTTACCCTTCATAAGGGCCCTGTTCATCGATTCCGCTCCAACTAAGGTGGGAGAGACAGACACCCGCCAGCCACCTTATGCAACTTGTGCATGTCAGTCGGTGGAACCGGTCTCACGTAAGTGTACGTGTAAGGTTGGTCCAGGCCGCTTCATCCCACAATACCGTTGAGCAAGAAAAGACTAGTAGAGGCAAGTAAGATGACAAAATCCACGCCCACAACAAAGTTGTGTTCTACTCGTGCAAAGAGAACTACGCATAGACCTAGCTCATGATGCCACTGTTGGGGAACGTTGCAAAAAATTAAAATTTTTCCTACGGTTTCACCAAGATCCATCTATGAGTTCATCTAAGCAACGAGTCTAGGGAGAGAGTTTGCATCTACATACCACTTGTAGATCGCGTGCGGAAGCTTGCAAGGTGATGATGTAGTCGTACTCGACGTGATCCAAATCACCGATGACCAGCGCCGAACGGACGGCACCTCCGCGTTCAACACACGTACGGGACGGGAGACGTCTCCTCCTTCTTGATCCAGCAAGGGGGAAGGAGAGGTTGATGAAGATCCAGCAGCACGACGGCGTGTTGGTGGATGCAGGGCGTCACAGCAGCAGGGCTTCGCCGAGACTACGAGGGAGAGACGTAACGGGGGGAGGTGGAGGCGCCAGGGGCTGGTGTATGAAGTCCCTCCTCTCCCCCACTATATATAGGGGTGCCAAGGGGGGGCGCCGGCCCTAGTAGATGAGATCTACTAGGGGGGGCGGCGGCCTAGGGGAGGTTTCCCTCCCCCCCAAGGCACCTAGGGGTGACTTCCACCACTAGGACTCCTCCTAGGGGGAAACCCTAGGCGCATGGGCCTATAGGGGCTGGTGCCCTTGGCCCATAATGGCCAAGGCGCACCCCCTACAGCCCATGTGGCCCCCCGGGACAGGTGGCCCCACCCGGTGGATCCCCGGGACCCTTCCGGTGGTCCCGGTACAATACCGATAACCCCGAAACTTGTCCTGATGCCCGAAATAGCACTTCCTATATATAATTCTTTACCTCCGGACCATTCCGGAACTCCTCGTGACGCCCGGGATCTCATCCGGGACTCCGAACAACATTCGGGTTTCTGCATATCCATATCTTCATAACCCTAGCGTCACCGAACCTTAAGTGTGTAGACCCTACGGGTTCGGGAGACATGCAGACATGACCGAGACGCTCTCAGTCAATAACCATCAGCAGGATCTGGATACCCATGATGGCTCCCACATGCTCCTCGATGTTGTCATCGGATGAACCACTATGTCGAGGATTCGATCAAACCCTGTATGCAATTCCCTTTGTCAATCGGTACGTTACTTGCCCGAGACTCGATCGTCGGTATCCCAATACCTTGTTCAGTCTCGTTACCGGCAAGTCACTTTACTCGTACCGTAATGCATGATCCCGTGTCCAACACCTTGGTCACATTGAGCTCATTATGATGATGCATTACCGAGTGGGCCCAGAGATACCTCTCCGTCATACGGAGTGACAAATCCCAGTCTCGATCCGTGTCAACCCAACAGCTACTTTCGGAGATACCTGTAATGCACCTTTATAGTCACCCAGTTACGTTGTGACGTTTGATACACCCAAGGCACTCTTACGGTATCCGGGAGTTACACGATCTCATGGTCGAAGGAAGAGATACTTGACACTTGCAAAGCTCTAGCAAAACAAACTACATGATCTTTTATGCTATGCTTAGGATTGGGTCTTGTCCATCACATCATTCTCCTAATGATGTGATCCCGTTATCAACGACATCCAATGTCCATAGTCAGGAAACCATGACTATCTGTTGATCACAACGAGCTGGTCAACTAGAGGCTTACCAGGGACATAGTGTGGTCTAAGTATTCACACGTGTATTATGATTTCCGGATAATACAGTTATAGCATGAATAAAAGACAATTATCATGAACAATGAAATATAATAATACTTTTATTATTGCCTCTAGGGCATATTTCCAACATTAACTTCATGGAAAAACTGAGTAATGCAATAAGAATGATGACATGATGTAGACAAGATCCGTTTATCTATTGCGGCAGATATGGATCCCATCTTTTTTGTTGGGTAATAGGGTAATTTCAAAAAAAAATCCTACGATCATGCAAGATCTATCTAGGTGATGCATAGCAACGAGAGGGGAGAGTGTGTCCACGTACCCTCGTAGACCGAAAGCGGAAGCGTTATGTAACGCGGTTGATGTAGTCGAACACCTTCATGATCCAACCGATCAAGTACCGAATGCACGACACCTCCACGATCTGCACACGTTCAGCTCGGTGACGTCCCTCGAACTCTAGATCCAGCTGAGGCCGAGGGAGAGTTCCATCAGCACGATAGTGTGGTGACAGTGATGATGAAGTTACCGACGCAGGGCTTCGCCTAAGCACTACGACGATATGACCAAGGTGTGTAACTGTGGAGGGGGGCACCGCACACGGCTAAAAAATCAACTTGTGTGTCTACGGGGTGCCCCCTGGCCACGTATATAAAGGTGGGAGGGAGAGATGAGGCCGTCCAGGTTGGGCGCGCTAGGGGGGAGTCCTACTTGGACTCCTAGTCCAAGTAGGATTCCCCCCCCCCCTTTTCCTTTCTTCCACCAGAGGGAAAGGGAAGGGAGAGAGAGGGAGAAGGAAAGAGGGGGGCCGACCCCCTCCCCTAGTCTAATTCGGTTTGGGAAAGGGGAGGGAACGCCCCTCCCTTGTGGCCTCTCT
>NC_041381.1:424794399-424814580 GCF_002162155.2 Triticum dicoccoides
GGGGTCCGGTAACCTCCCGGTACTCCGAAAAAATTCCCGAACCACTCGGAACCATTCCGATGTCCAAATGCAACCTTCCAATATATGATTCTTTATGTCTCGACCATTTTGAGACTCCTCGTCACGTATGTGATCTCATCTGGGACTCCGAACAAACTTCGGTCATCAAATCACATAACTCATAATACAAATCGTCATCGAACATTAAGCATGCGGACCCTACGGGTTCGAGAACTACGTAGACATGACCGAGACATATCTCCGGTCAATAACCAATAGCGGAACCTGGATGCTCATATTGGCTCCTACATATTTTACGAAGATCTTTATTGGTCAAACCACATAACAACACACGTTGTTCCCTTTGTCATCGATATGTTACTTGCCCGAGATTCGATCGTCAATATCATCATACCTAGTTAAATATCATTACCGGCAAGTCTCTTTACTCGTAACATAGTGCATCATCCCATAACTAACTCATTAGTCACATTGCTTGCAAGGCTTCATATGATGTGCATTACCGAGAGGGCCTAGAGATACCTCTCCGAAACACGGAGTGACAAATCCTATTCTCGATCTATGCCAACCCAACAAACACCTTCGGAGACACCTATAGAGCATCTTTATAATCACCCAGTTACGTTGTGATGTTTGATAGCACACAAGGTGTTCCTCCGGTATTGGGGAGTTGCATAATCTCATAGTCTGAGGAACATGTATAAGTCATGAAGAAAGCAGTAACAATGAAACTATCACGATCATAATGCTAAGCTAACGGATGGGTCATGTCCATCACATCATTCTCCTAATGATGTGATCCCGTTCATCAAATGACAACACATGTCTATGGTTAGGAAACATAACCATCTTTGATTCATGAGCTAGTCAAGTAGAGGCATACTAGGGACAATGTGTTTTGTCTATGTATTCACACATGTACTAAGTTTCTGGTTAATACAATTCTAGCATGAATAATAAACATTTATCATGAAATAAGGAAATAAATAATAACTTTGTTATTGCTTCTAGGGCATATTTCCTTCAGTCTCCCACTTGCACTAGAGTCAATAATCTAGTTCACATCGCCATGTGATTTAACACTGATAGTTCACATTTGTATGTGATTAACACCCATAGTTCACATTACCATGTATCAACACCAAAAGGGTTTACTAGAGTCAATAATCTAGTTCACATTGCTATGTGATTAACACTGAAAGAGTACTAAGGTGTGATCATGTTTTGCTTGTGAGAGAAGTTTAGTCAACGGGTCTCTATATTCAGAGTCGTATGTATTCTACAAATTTTCTATGTCTACAATGCTATACATGAGCTACTCTAGCTCATTGCTCCCACTTTCAATATGTATCCAGATTGAGACTTAGAGTCATCTGGATTGATGTAAAAGCTTGCGTCGACGTAACTCTTTACGATGAACTCTTTTATCACCTCCATAACCGAGAAATATTTCCTTGGTCTTCTTAGGTAACTAAGGATAATTTTGACCGATGTCCAGTGATCCACTCCAGGATCACTATCGTACCCCCTTGCCAAACTCATGATAAGGTGCACAATAGGTCTGGTACACAGCATAGCATACTTTATAGAACCTATGGCCGAGGCATAGGGAATGAATTTTCATTCTTGTTCAATTTTCTGCTGTGGTCGGGTTTTGAGTCTTACTCAACTTTACACCTTGCAACACAGGCAACAAATCCTTCTTTACCTGTTCCATTTTGAACTATTTCAAAAACTTGTTCAAGGTATGTACTCATTGAAAAATCTTATCAAGCGTCTTGATCTATCTCTATAGATCTTGATGCCCAATATGTAAGCAGCTTCACCGAGGTCTTTCTTTGAAAATTTCCTTTCAAACACTCCTTTATGCTTTCCAGAAAATTCTACATCATTTATGATCAACAATATGTCATTCACACACACTTATTAGAAAGGCTGTAGTGCTCCCACTCACTTTCTTGTAAATACAAGCTTCACCGCAAGTCTGTATAAAGCTATATGCTTTGATCAACTCATCAAAGTGTATATTCCAACTCCGAGATGCTTGCACTAGTCCATAGATGGATCGCTGGAGCTCACACACTTTGTTAGCACCTTTTGGATTTATCAAACCTTCTGGTAGCATCATATACAACTCTTCTTTAATAAATTCATTAAGGAATGCCATTTTGACATCCATTTGCCAGATTTCATAAAATATGGCAATTGCTAACATGATTCGGATGGACTTAAGCATCACTACGGTTGAGTAAATCTCATTGTAGTCAACACCTTGAACTTGTCGAAAATCTTTTGCGACAAGTCGATCTTTGTATATAGTACCACTACTATCAGGATCCGTCTTCCTCTTGAAGATCCATTTATTTTATATGGCTTGCCGATCATCGGGAAACTCCACCAAAGTCCACACTTTGTTCTTATACATGGATCCCATCTCAGATTTCATGGCCTCAAGCCATTTCGCGGAATCTGCGCTCATCATCGCTTCTTCATAGTTCATAGGTTCATCATGGTCTAGTAACATGACTTCCAGAACAGGATTATCATACCACTCTGGTGCGGATTGTACTCTCGAAGACCTACGAGGTTCTATAGTAACTTGATCTGAAGTTTCATGATCATCATCATTAACTTCCACACTAATTGGTGTAGGAATCACTGTAACGGATTTCTGTGATGAACTACATTCCAATTCGGGAGAAGGTACAATTACATCATCAAGTTCTACTTTCCTCCCACTCACTTCTTTTGAGAGAAACTCCCTCTCTAAAAAGGATCCATTCTTAGCAACGAATATCTTGCCTGCGGATCTGTGATAGAAGGTGTACCCAATAGTTTCCTTTGGATATCCTATGAAGACGCACTTCTCCGATTTGGGTTCGAGCTTATCAGGTTGAAGGTTTATTACATAAGCATCGCAGCCCCAAACTTTAAGTAATGACAACTTTGGTTTCTTGCCAAACCATAGTTCATAAGGCGTTGTCTCAACGGATTTTGATGGTGCCCTATTTAACGTGAATGCAGTTGTCTCTAATGCATAACCCCAAAACGATAGTGGTAAATCGGTAAGACACATCATAGGTCGCACCATATTCAATAAAGTGTGGTTATGACGTCGGACACACCATTACATTGTGGTGTTCCAGGTGGCGTGAGCTGTGAAGCTATTCCACATTGTTTTAAAAGAAGGCCAAACTCGTAACTCAAATATTCTCTTCCATGATGAGATCGTAAAAACTCTATTTTCTTGTTATGATGATTCTCCACTTCACTCTGAAATTATTTGAACTTTTCAAATGTTTCAGACTTATGTTTCATTAAGTACATATACCCATATCTGCTCAAATCATCTGTGAATGTCAGAAAAAAACGATACCCGCCACGAGCATCAACACTCATTGGACTGCATACATCGGTATGCATTATTTCTAATAAGTCACTAGCTCGTTCCATTGTTCCGGAGAACGGAGTTATAGTCATCTTGCCCAGGCACGGTTCACAAGCATCAAATGATTCATAATAAAGTGATTCCAAAAATCTATCTTTATGGAGTTTCTTTATGCGCTTTACATTGATATGACCCAAACGACACTGCCACAAATAAGTTGCACTATCATTATCAACTTTGCATCTTTTGGCATCAATACTATGAATATGTGTATTACCACGATCGAGATTCAATAAACCATCAGCATTGGGTGTATGACCATAGAAGGTTTTATTCATGTAAACAGAATAACAATTATTCTTTGTCTTAAATGGATAACCGCATGGCAATTAACATGATCTAATCATATTCATGCTCAACGCAAACACCAAATAACATTTATTTAGGTTCAACACTAATCCCAAAAGTAGAGCGAGTGCTCGATGATGATCATATCAATCTTGGAACCACTTCCAACACACATCGTCACTTCATCCTCAACTAGTCTCTATTTATTCTGCAACTCCTGTTTCGAGTTACTAGTCTTAGCAACCGAACAAGTATCAAATACCGAGGGATTACTATGAGCACTAGTAAGGTACACATCAATAACATGTATATCAAATCTACCTTTGTTCACTTTGCCATCCTCCTTATCTGCCAAATATTCGGGGTAGTTCCGCTTCCAGTGACAATTTCCTTTGCAGTAGAAGCACTCAGTTTCAGGCTTAGGTCCAGCTTTGGGCTTCTTCATGGGAGTGACAACTTGCTTGCCATTCTTCTTGAAGTTCCCTTTCTTTCCCTTTGCCCTTTTCTTGAAACTAGTGGTTTTGTTTAATCATCAACACTTGATGCTCTTTCTTGATTTCTACATTCGTCGATTTTAGCATCACGAAGAGCTTGGGAATCGTTTTCTTCATCCCTTGCATACTATAGTTCATCACGAAGTTCCAGTAACTTGGTGATGGTGACTAGAGAACTGTGCCAAACACTATCTTATCTGGAAGATTAACTCCCATTTGATTCAAGCGATTGTAGTACCCAGACATTCTGAGCACATGCTCACTAGCTGAGCAATTCTCCTCCAGCTTTTAGGCGAAGTACTTGTCAGAGGTCTCATACCTCTTGACACGGGCATAAGTCAGAAATGCCAATTTCAGCTCTTGGAACATCTCATATGCTTTGTGACATTTCAAAAACGTTTTTGAAGTCCCGGTTCTAAGCCGTAAAGCATGGTGCACTAAACTATCAAGTAGTCATCATATTGAGCTTAGCCAAACATTCACAACATCTCCATCTACTCCCGCAATAGGTCTGTGTGATGCCCAGATAATTAGGCTACAGTAAAACTCGGTTAATGGTGCCATGTCAACTCGGTTACTATTGATAGACCCGCGTTAGTTCAAACCGATTCAAATTCAAAATTTAATTAACGACAAACATCAAAAGTTTTCAAATGTAAAAACTAAAATGTACAAACTGTGGCAAATATTCCAGAAGTAATTATGGTGGTGAACCAACATTTTTTAAAGTGTTTTAGTGCACTAAAATAAAATAAAACAGTAAAAGAAAACTAAAAACAAAACAATAACAAAAACTATAGAAAAAGGAGAAAAGGCCTCCCCCAAGGCCACAACCCACATGTCCACTAGGCCGGCCCACCTACCCCACCCTCCTGCTCCTCCCTGTTTACGAGAGGTACTGGCACACATCCGACCACCATGGCCGCGGCTGTGAGTGCGTGGCGGCCATCCCGCGATTCCCCGTCGTCTATAAGGCGGCCCCGACGCCCTCCTCCCTACCTTGACGAACCCTAGCACCCTACCCCCTCTCTCCTTTCCTCCTCTCGCCGCCACTCTCTCCCGAGCGCACAACCGTCGCGGCCATCATCGCACCTTCCTCGTCCCCGTGTTGACCAGCCACTGCTAGCCATTCCAAGGCGTCCAGAAGAACCCCTGGGCTCGTCGTCGTTGTCTACAACACCGGATTGGCATTGGGAACCCCTACAGTGCCACCATCGCCTTGTTCCCCTCCGCCTCGGCCGTCGTCGATCCCCGCGAACACCACCGCTCCGGTCCTCCCCAAGCCCGCCTCGAGCTCCTCGGGCGTCCCCGGGCCTTCTCGTCAACGCTGTGAGCACCAGCGCACGCTCCCCTCTGCTTCCCTCTCTGTTTTACTATCGTGGCTAGCCCCGCCGCCGCGCCCGCGAGATTGCCGCTATCATTCGTGTCTCCACCGTTAGCCCCGCTCGCGCCCAAGCTGTCGGTGTTCTGGGAACGGGGGTCCCCAGACTTGTCTGCCTGACCCCTGCAGCGTGGCTCAAGGGGCGGCCCAGCATGTCCCATCTTCATCAGCACGAGCTCAAGACCCTCACGAGGGGCCAAGCCTCGCGGGGCGGACGACAGGAGGCTTCCTTCGGCACGGCCTCGTCAGGCTGGCTAGCGAGGAGGCGGAGAGATCAAGGCGGGGTACCTCACGAGGTGCCCATGACGCAAGCCATGATGACCAAGGGCGCCAAGCGGGCGCCAGGCCGCGCAGTGTCCTCCCTTTCTTCTTTGGTGCAAAGGGAGCAAGCGCAGGCGGGAGCATCAAGCAAAGGCATCCATTTCGGTGCAACAAGACCAAGACCAGCAGAATGGCAGGATGGAGGTCATCGTGGAGCCCAAGCCGGCGTCACCACCAGAGCCTTTGGCAGGCGAGGACCAACTTTAGTCAGGATAAGTGTACTAGATGTTCCCCTTCAAAATGGACAATTGTTGGCGCCCTTCCCGCTCAATATTTGGGAGGAGGCCCAGGGCCTTTGCCTATAAATAGGACTAGCCACCACAAGGTAGAGACAAAGGGGATCCCAACGGACCGATCGATCGAGAGAGCGACTGAACTCCCCCTAGTAGTTCATCGCACCAGCCAAGAACAGACCCTCACGAGGCTGTTCTCCCTTGTATTGTTCATCATCAGCCCCTGAGGCAATCCACCACACCTCACACTGGAGTAGAGTATTACATCACAATGGTGGCCCGAACTAGTATAAACTCTGTGTCTCTTGTGTTTTTCCTTTGATTGCTTAGATCATAGCGAGGCAGTGAGGTGCAGGTAGGCAGAGGGTGAAATCTCCGCGCGCACCCCAGAGCTCGAACCTAGAGGGTCTGCCGGAACCCGAAATCCGACATTTGGCGCGCCAGGTAGGGGTGCGCCGGAATTCGCCTTCCGCCGTCCTGTTCTTCACCGACCATCGCGTCCATGTCAGACGCTCGTCGGGCCCGCGCCGAGCGCCGAGCCGCTCTCGCTTCTCGCGTCGCCCAGACGGTCCCCGTCGGCGGCCACCCCCGCCGTTCCCCGTTGCCCGCCGTCAACGCCGCCACCGGCCCGGCGGGGATCGAGCAGCAAGCATCGTCCTAGCATCCATCCATGAGGCGAGACGGCCGCACTGCCACTCCCTCACTCGCCCCGGCTGGTTCTTCGTCCCGCGCGCCCCGCGCCGCCATGGAGGCTCGAGTTGCGCTCATCGCGGCAAACGAGCTCCTGCGCTACTGCCCAGTCGACGACGTCTATGAAGAGTGGCTTGACCGCGTCGCCGAGCTCGTCCGCGCCGCAGGGGGCTCCCCCGCCGTCCTTCTTGCTGCACCGCGCCCCGCCCTGCGCGGGCAATGAAGCTCCGGGGGCGCCTCAGCTGCCTCCTCCTCAAGAAGGCGTCCTGTCCCCAAGGCGCATGGCCCCTGGATGGAACCCACCTCGTCCGGCGCCAGCACAGCAAGAGCGGAGCTGCCAAGAGGTTCCTCGCCCCCAAGAAGCTGCCCGAGTGCTCCCTGCACCGGTCCGTCATGACCACGCTCCTATCCCAGCGCGCCAAGACCCTGCGCTGCTCCCAGCTACAACGCATGGGGGCCTGCAAGACCAAGCTCCCCATCACCAGAGGCCTCCCGTGGCCACGGCAGGATGCCGCGCCTACACCGCCGGGATGCGCAGCGTCCTGTGGCCCTACAAGTTCAAGCCAAACCTGCCTCCTCGCTACGACGGCACGGCCGACCCTGCGGAGTTCCTCCAGCTCTATGAGCTGGGCATCGAAGCCGCCAACGGGGACGAGAAGGTCATGGCGAACTGGTTTCCCATGGCACTCAAGGACGGGGCCTGCACCTGGCTCCTGAACCTGGCGCCAGGCACGATCTCCTCCTGGGACGAGATGCGCACCCGTTTCAATGCCAACTTCCAAGGTACTCACGACCGGCCACCTGCCGTGAGCGACATGCGCCGCATCAAGCAGCAACCAGGGGAGACCCTACAGAAGTACATCCAGCGCTTCAACAACGCATGTCTCAAGATTCCCAAGGTGACCGAGGAGGCCATCATCTCGGCCTTCTTCGACGGCGTGCGCGACGTCAAGATGAAGGAGGAACTGGCGATGCATGAAGATCTATGCACTTCCTTGGAGCTTTTCAACTTGGCAACCAAGTGCGCCAGGGCTAAGGAAGGGCGCCTTTCCCTCCTCGAGCTGCCAGCCGCCGACCCAGAAGAGAAGAAATCCAAGGCCAAGGACATGAAGCGCAAGGGGGCTGCCGTGCTCGCGGCAGAACCAGACACCAAGCGGGGCAGAGATCAGCCCGAGTCTTTCAAGGGCAGCCGGTACTGTGTGTACCACGACCTCCACACCCACAACACCAACGAATGCCAAGAGCTCCGAGCCGTGCGAGAAGGAAGGGTCGACCGCCGCCCCGACCGCAACGATCGCGTCTATGGCCGAGGAGGAGGAAGGAACGCAGGACGCTGGGAAGACCGCGGCCCTCGCCAAGGTTGGCGCGACCGACCTCGCGAGGATCGCTGTCAGGATCAGCCTCGCGAGGGGGACTGGAGGGATCGGCCTCGCGAGGATCGCCCACAAGGAAACGCAGGCCTCCCTCCACTGCCGCCACAACCAAGGAGAAATGAGGACCATCCCCAGGACGAGGGGGCTGGGGGCTTCCAGGAGCCGCACGCGATCGCCTGCATCCTGGGCGGAGCTCAAGCCCCAGCCTCTCAACGCATCTTCAAGCAGTTCGCCCGTGAAGTGAATGCAGTCCTCCCCAAGCTTGAGGCCACGCACCCCCTCAGGTGGTTGGCGTGCGCCATCATGTTCAGCTCAGCGGATCAGCTCAAGTGCGCGGCCACAGCCGGAGTCCTCCCAATGCTTTGCTCCCCAGTCATCAACAACGTGCAAGTCACCAAGACCCTCATTGATGGCGGGGCAGGGCTCAACGTCCTGTCTGTAGAGACGTTCAAGAATCTCCAAGTGCCTTACGATCAGCTTCAGCCAACTAAGCCTTTCTCCGGAGTCACCGACGGCTCCACAGTTCCAATTGGGCAGGTCCGCCTCCCCGTCACCTTCGGGGCACGCAACAACTACTGCACCGAGCTCATCGACTTCGACGTTGCCCACATTCGCCTGCCGTACAACGCCATCCTCGGCTACCCAGCTCTCGCCAAGTTCATGGCCATGACTCATCACGGCTACAACGTCCTCAAGATGCCAAGAAGCGATGGAGTCATCACGGTGCCTTGTGAAGAAAGAGACGCGGTGTGCTCCCTGGAACGAGGTTTTCAGGCCGCATCACTTGAAGACCCAGATCACGGGAGCGGGAGGCTCCCTGAGACCGCCCCTAAGAAGAAGAAGACATCGCCAGGCCCGACCCCTCAGGAGGCAGGCCCCTCAGGGTCTGCGCATGCTCAGGGGGTACCTCCTTCCGTCGCATAGGGAGGCGCGCCTGACGCCCTCCTCCAGCAGGGCTCGGGGGCTCCCACCTGGAGGGCCACCAACCTTGCTAAGGTCACGAGGGAGATGCTTGGGCACCACTTGGAGGCGTGTTTCAGAACACGTTTCCCGCAGGAAGGAGCAAAGCAAGGAGGGCCAAACCCTCAGGAGTTCCTCAGTCAGATCACACAAGAGTTGCAGGAGTCAAGAGTCATGAGTGGCAGACGCCGCTTACCCGCCATAGCTCCCCATCCAGGTGAGGATGGCGGGCTGTGCGTCTGCATCGATATCCCAGGGCTCAACCGAGTCGCCTCTCAGGAGCGCTTCTGTCCCTCACGTGTGGGGCGCTGCGGAGGCCCACCCCACAGCTACGTTCGCATGCCCTACAGCTTGCCGAACGCGGCCGCGGTGCGCCAGCGCCTCAAGAGGAGCATCCTGGAGGCCCAGGAGGCCAGGCATTCTGCAGTCCTGGCAGAGATGGAGATGGTTCACGAGGAGCCACCAGCGCCTCCGGAGCCTCCCGAGGCTCCTGGGCTTGGGGGCTCGTGAAGATCGGCTCCCGCAGCCCGCTACGTCTGCTACTTCAACACCCCTTCATCGTCAACACTATTAGGTGACATCTTTCAAGTTTCGTTTCCAGCTGGGAGCGCCCTCAGGGCTGCATCATTCCCAGGCCGCGTGGGTCTGTCCCTGCGACGTGTATCCCTTTTGCTCGTGTTCTTAGTTTACTTTGTTGGGGGCGCCCCTCGGGCTGCATCATCCCCAAGTCGCTCGGGTCAGACCCAGCGGCGTGTACCCCTCTTGCGTTTATTTTCGGGCCATGCATTCGACCCATTATGCTTGTTATTTGGTGCCTGTCCATGGCACCTCTCCTTCCTTGATGTCGGCAGCTTGCGCGTTAAAGGGGGGGTGCCTGAGCATCGTGACTCAGGGCTCTTACCGGCTCTCCAGCCCTCACCCTCTGGCTTTGCCCACGGCATCGCGCCCCGGCAAACCAGCGACGGCTGAGACCAGCTCGAGGGCCGGGACCCGAGGATGTAGAGCGTCGACATCTAACCAAGCTTGCGCGTTAAAGGGGGGTGCCTGAGCATCACGACTCAGGGTTCTTACCGGCTCTCCAGCCCTCACCCTCTGGCTTTGCACACGGCATCGTGCCCCGGCAAACCAGCGACGGCTGAGACCAGCTCGCGGACCGGGACCCGAGGACGTAGAGCATCGACATCTAACCAAGCTTGCGCGTTAAAGGGGGGGTGCCTGGGCATCGCGACTCAGGGCTCCTACCGACTCTCCAGCCCTCACCCTATGGCTTTGCTCATGGCATCGCGCCCCGACAAACCAGCGACGGCTGAGACCAGCTCGAGGGCCGGGACCCAAGGACGTAGAGCATCGGCATCTGGCCAAATTTGCAGGAACACATCACAAGTTAAGGCCCAGTGCCAGGCGCAACCCGCCTTGGGGTAGGGCCCCGTGAGTCCCGCTCTGGCTCACGGGTGCCCCAACACACCTCGTCAGGCCTTTAGTGCCACGCCGCCTCTCCACAGCAACTAACGGCTGACCGATGCTTGTCACAGCAGACTTTTGCTCTTTTTGTGGTGGGTCTGCAGGATCCCCCCAAGGAGAAGCGCCAGGCGAGGCCCTCAAGGCGTCCTCTTCACTCTCGTCCGCGCGAACCGCTTGCGCGTTAAAGGGGGGGGTACCTGAGCATTGCGACTCAGGGCTCTTACTGGCTCTCCAGCCCTCACCCTCCAGCTTTGCCCACGGCATCGTGCCCCGGCAAACCAGCGACGGCTGAGACCCGCTCGAGGGCCGGGACCCGAGGACGTAGAGTAGAAAGGGGAGCAGAGGCGAGAGGAAAGAGGCACACGGAGACCTCGCCAGGCAACCTCTCGCTGGCCAAGGCACGGACCTAGCGCCGCACCAGGAAGCGTTTCCTAACCCTCGAGATAAGTCACTCTCCGGAAACACTAGCTATCGCAGCACCGTCACCGCATCCAACGCAATCCCGTGTTAGCAACGTCACATTCCTTTCTCACCGATCGATAGCTGCTTGAGCGCTGAAGGGGACCTCCTGAGCATCGCACCTCGGGGGCTCTTACTGGACCCCGGGCCACTCACCTCCTGGCCTTGACCACGGCATCGCGACTTGGCATACCAGCGACGACTGAAGCCACCTTGGGACCGGGACCTATCGGCGTAGAGCACCAAGCCCTCGTGAGGTCTGAAAGGAAGAAACTAAGCTAAGACGAAATAAGCATCTCGCACCGCTTCACGATAAGGATCATATTGACAAACGGAGCTACAGACACCTTACAAGCCCCCACGGGGTGTATTCTTGGCTCCTCGCAGGGACAAAAGACGCATATCCTAAGGAGTCCTAACTGCAGGAACCGCCGCGGCAGACGCCATCATCAACAGTGGTCCGCCAGGCACCGGCGCCAACCTCATCCAGACCAGAGACGGCGGCGGCCTAACGAGCCCGTCCTGCTCCGAGAGCGGCGTAGGCTCGGGGGCTCGTAGCTGTCATCGCTCATCTCTAGAGTCGTGAAGAGCTCGGCGGAGTCGCTGGATCCTCCGGCGCCCACGCCGCTTGAGGAGCTGCTGGAAGAACATGTGACGGTAGGCCTGGTCCTTGCCACTCCGGGGCTTCTGCTGCTGCCTCTGGGACAGCACTCCAGCTGACGCCCATCTTCGTCGAAGACCTTGAATAGCATCATGGAAGCACCGTCGAACTCCAGGTGGATCCCGAGGGCGCCCCTCATCCTACAAACTCGGGCGATCTCGCCCCAGCCCCGGGTCATGAAGACCTTACCTGGAGCAATGACCTCGACATCCGCATCGGTCGCAGGGGTCTGGCAATTGGCGTGCTACTGCCAGAGCCTGAAAGGCCCCCTCGGCGGAATCTCGAAGGCGAAGGAAGGGGGAAGGCGAATCCAAGATCGAGGAGGCATGGCGGCGTGGAGCACAAACTCTCGGGAGGAGCCCTCAGCGTGAACTCCCGGAGGGACAACACGCACCGCCGTGACCCGCCGGCGTCGACGGCGGCGGCGTCCATGGCGCTCAGCATCAGCTCCTGCAGGGCCCTCAAGGCGGGCATACAAGGGCAGAGGAAACCCTGGCGGCGGCCGCTCGCACCAAGGCCTAGACACCTCCTGCCGTGCGCCCTCATCTCGGCGGCGGAGGACCAACCGTTTCTTTGGCGGAAGTGGGTCGGGGCCCTCTCGGGGGGCCTTCCCCTTCTCTTCCGCAGAGAACCGGCGTATCGAAGCCATGGCGGCAAGGCGGAGCAGTGGCGAAGATGAAGAAGAGGAGAAGTAGCAGAGGAAGATGAACTGGAGTGGCTCGCGCCGCTCCGTACTTATAGCCAGAGGAGGCCAACCGTCGGCTTCCATGATCGCAGGTAATCATGACCAGTTTTTGCATGCAGGGACTTGTCAGCTCACGCAGTTGCCGAGGTGTTGTGGGGGAGCGGAGCCACCCACGTCCAATCAAACGCCACGCGGCGCCCAAGGCCGCAGGCTGTTAGGGCCCGCGACGCTTCGCACTTGCCCCTTCGCCTCTCTGCTCAGCCAAGTTCGGGCGCGCCTCGGGCCCGGGGGCTACTGTCGGCGTTCTGGGAACGGGGGTCCCCAGACTTGCCTGCCTGCGGCCTGCGGCGTGGCTCAAGGGGCGGCCCAGCATGGCCCATCTTCATCAGCACGAGCTCAAGACCCTTGTGAGGGGCCAAGCCTCGCGGGGCGGACGACAGGAGGCTTCCTCAGGCACGGCCTCGTCAGGCTGGCTCGCGAGGAGGCGAAGAGATCAAGGTGGGGTACCTCACGAGGTGCCCATGACGCAAGCCATGACGACCAAGGGCGCCAGGCGGGCGCCAGGCCGCGCAGTGTCCTCCCTTTCCTGTTTGGTGCAAAGGGAGCAAGCGCAGGCGGGAGCATCTAGCAAAGGCATCCATTTCAGTGCAACAAGACCAAGACCAGCAGAATGGCAGGATGGAGGTCATCGTGGAGCCCAAGCCGGCGTCACCACCAGAGCCTTTGGCAGGCGAGGACCAACTTTAGTCAGGATAAGTGTACTAGATGTTCCCCTTCAAAATGGCCAATTGTTGGCGCCCTTCCCGCTCAATATTTGGGAGGAGGCCCGGGGCCTTTGCCTATAAATAGGACTAGCCACCACAAGGTAGAGACAAAGGGGATCCCAACGGACCGATCGATCGAGAGAGCGACTGAACTCCCCCTATTAGTTCATCGCACCAGCCAAGAACAGACCCTCGCGAGGCTGTTCTCCCTTGTATTGTTCATCATCAGCCCCTGAGGCAATCCACCACACCTCACACTGGAGTAGGGTATTACACCACAATGGTGGCCCGAACCAGTATAAACTCTGTGTCTCTTGTGTTGTTCCTTTGATTGCTTAGATCATAGCGAGGCGGTGAGGTGCAAGTAGGCAGAGGGTGAAATCTCCGCGCGCACCCCAGAGCTCGAACCTAGAGGGTCTGCCGGAACCCGAAATCCGACACAAGCCATGTACCGTACTCCTCGGTCTCGTACGGGTCTAGCGAGACCACTGGCTCACTCGCTCTCCCACTACAGAGATGGGCTCGTCCAGCTCCCGCAGCCGCACTACTCGCCGTCCTCACATCGGAGCTCAACTCCCGCGCCCTGGCCTTGCCTCCCCGCTCGCCGCTACGACTGCTGCTAGTTGCGCTTGCCCACCGTGACGCCCCCACGCGAGCTCGCCCCTCCACGCGTGATTGCGCAGCCCCGCGCCCGTCCCTCATGCTCCCATGCCGCGCTGCTCTCCGCCGATCCGGGGGCTCCCGTCTATGCGCGGGCATAGCCCCTGCCGGCTGCGCCTCTGCCATATTGGGCAGGCCCTGTTAATTGGGGGTTAGATTAGCACTAACCCCCCTAGTTAGCCACTAAAAGGGGGCCCCGCCCCCTAAAACGTTTTCTTAAAAAAAATTAAAATAATAATAATTACTTAATTAATTAAGTTAATATAAGCACAATTAATTAACCTAAACACCTATTTAATTAACTAAACCTATTTAGTTAGCCTAAGCCTATGACATGTAGGACCCACACATCAGATTGACCAAGTCAAGTGACTGTTGACTGCTGACATCACCCTAATGTCATGCTGACATCATAATGGAATTTCCTAATTAAATTAATTCTGTTAGTTCCAAAAATGATTTCAAACTTAGAAAATTAATATAAATTAAACCGTACCTCGGATGAAAATACTTTGTACATGAAAGTTGCTCAGAATGACGAGACGAATCCGACTATGCAGCCTGTTCGTCAGCCACACATCCCTAGCATAGAGAGCACGCAACTTTCCCCCTCCGGATCACGTGTCCGAAAACGCGAAACACCGGGGATACTTTCCCGGTTGTCCCCCCCCCCCCTTCGTCGGTATCACCTACTACCGCGTTAGGGCACACCTAGCACCACGTATTGCCATGTTACGCTTTGTGATGCTTTGATTTCTCTGTTGTTTATTGTGTTCCCCCTCTGTTACTTCTTTCCGGTAGACCCCGAGACTGCCGGCGACCCCAGTTCGACTACAGAGTTGACGACCCTTACTTGCCAAAGCAACCAGGCAAGCCCCCCCTTGATCACCAGATATCGCCTATTCTTCCTCTACTGCTTGCATTAGAGTAGTGTAGCATGATACTGTTTTGATTAATCCTATTCTGTTGCATAGCATGTCATTGTTGCTACATCTGTTGATACCTTACCTGCAATCCTAAATGCTTAGTATAGGATGCTAGTTTACCATTAGTGGCCCTACATTCTTGTCAGTCTGCCATGCTATACTATCAGGCTGTGATCATTCGGGAGGTGATCACAGGTATATATTATACATACATATACTATACAGATGGTGACTAAAGTCGGGTCAGCTCATTGAGTACCCGCAAGTGATTCCGATGTGGGGGCTGGAAGGACGGGTGGCTCCATCCCGGTAGAGGTGGGCCTGGGTTCCCGACAGCCCCCGACTGTTACTTTGTGGCGGAGCGACAGGGCAGGTTGAGACCACCTAGGAGAGAGTTGGGTCTGGCCCTGGTCGGCGTTCGCGGATACTTTAATTAACACGCTTAACGAGATCTTGGTATTTGATCTAAGTCTGGCCACTGGCCTATACGCACTAACCAACTACGCGATAAAGATATGGGTACTCGACGTCGTGGTATCAGCCAAAGCCTTCTAGACGTCAGCGACTGAGCGGCGCGCGCCGGATTGGACTGGAACGCCTGCTCTTGTATTAGGAAGGCTAGGTCTGCTTCCGGCCGCCCACGCAACATGCAGGTGTGCAATGGGCGATGGGCCCAGACCCCTGTGCCATAGGAGTTAGACCGGCGTGCTGACCTCTCTGTTAGGCCTAGCTGGGGCTGCGACATGTTGATCTTCCTAGGCCGGGCATGACCCAGCAAACTGTGTTCGGCCAAATGGGATCGAGCGTGTTGGGTTATGTGGTGCACCCCTGCAGGGAAGTTTAACTATTTGAATAGTCGTGTCCCTCGGTAAAAGGACGACCCGGAGTTGTACCTTGACCTTATGACAACTAGAACCGGATACTTAATAAAACACACCCAGACAAGTTCCATAGACAACCCGGTGATCGCTTTTCCACAGGGCGACAAGGGGAGGATCACCGGGTAGGATTATGCTATGCGATGCTACTTGGAGGACTTCAATCTACTCTCTTCTACATGCTGCAAGACGGAGGCTGCCAGAAGCGTAGTCTTCGATAGGACTAGCTATACCCCTCTTATTCTGGTATTCTGCAGTTCAGTCCACCAATATTGCCTCTTTACACATATACCCATGCATATGTAGTGTAGATCCTTGCTTGCGAGTACTTTGGATGAGTACTCACGGTTGCTTTTCTCCCTCTTTTCCCCCTTTCCATTCTACCTGGTTGTCGTAACCAGATGCTGGAGCCCAGGAGCTGGACGCCACCATTGACGACAACTCCTACTACACCGGAGGTGGCTACTACTACGTGCAGGCTGCTGACGACGACCAGGAGTAGTTTAGGAGGATTCCAGGCAGGAGGCCTACGCCTCTTTCGATCTGTGTCCTAGTTTGTGCTAGCCTTCTTAAGGCAAACTTGTTTAACTTATGTCTGTACTCAGATATTGTTGCTTCCGCTGACTCGTCTATGATCGAACACTTGTATTCGAGCCCTCGAGGCCCCTGGCTTGTATTATGATGCTTGTATGACTTATTTTATTTTTAGAGTTGTGTTGTGATATCTTCCCATGAGTCCCTGATCTTGATCGTACACGTTTGCGTGTATGATTAGTGTACAATTGAATCGGGGGTGTCACAGTCTGTCACCTAGCGGTGCATCAAGGACATAATTTTTCTGTGCAGCAATAAGGATAAACCTCAGATCACGGACCCAGTCCACATCAGTGCTACCATCATCTTTCAACATGGTTTTCTCTAGGAACATATAAAATCACAGGGAAACTATAACGCGAGCTATTGATCTACAACATAATTTGCAAAATACTATCAGGACTAAGTTCATGATAAATTAAATTTCAATTAATCATATTACTTAAGAACTCCCACTTAGATAGACATCCCTCTAGTCATCTACTTGATCACGTGATCCAAATCTACTAAACCATGTCCGATCATTACGTGAGATGGAGTAGTTTTCAATGGTGAACATCTCTATGTTGATCATATCTACTATATGATTCACGCTCGACCTTTTGGTCTCTAGTGTTCCGAGGCCATATCTGCATATGCTAGGCTTGTCAAGTTTAACCCAAGTATTCTGTGTGTGCAAAACTAGCTTGCACCCGTTGTATGTGAACGTAGAGCTTCTCACACCCGATCATCACGTGGTGTCTCAGCACGAAGAACTGTCGCAACAGTGCATACTCACGGAGAACACTTATACCTTGAAATTTTAGTAAGGGATCATATTATAATGCTACCGCCGTACTAAGCAAAATAAGATGCATAAAAGATAAACATCACATGCAATCAAAATATGTGACATGATATGTCCATCATCATTTTGTGCTCATGATCTCCATCACCAAAGCATCGTCATGATCTCCATCGTCACTGGTGCGACACCTTGATCTCCATCGTAGCATCGTTGTCGTCTCACCAACTATTGTTACTACGACTATCGCTACCGCTTAGTGATAAAGTAAAACAATTACATGGCGATTGCATTGCATACAATAAAGCGACAACCATATGGCTCCTTCCAGTTGTCGATAACTTTGTTACAAAACATTATCATCTCATACAACAATTTATATCACATCATGCCTTGACCATATCACATCACAGCAAACCCTGCAAAAACAAGTTAGACGTCCTCTACTTTTTTGTTGCAAGTTTTACATGGCTGCTATGGGCTTTAAAGCAAGAACCGTTCTTACCTACGCATCAAAACCATAAGGATTTTTCAAGTGTGTTGTTTTAACCTTCAACAAGGACCGGGCGTAGCCACACTCGATTTAGCTAAAGTTGGAGAAACCAACACCCGCCAGTCACCTATGTGCATAAGCACGTCGGTAGAACCAGCCTCATGAACGCGGTCATGTAATGTCGGTCCGGGCCGCTTCATCCAGCAATACCGCCGAATCAAAGTATGACATGCTGGTAAGTTGTATGATTATTATCGCCCATAACTCTTTGTCTTCTACTCGTGCATGTAACATCTACGCATAGACCCGACTCTGATATCACTGTTGGGTAACGCGGTAATTTCAAAAAAAAATGATCATGCAAGATCTATCTAGGTGATGCATTGCAACGAGAGGGGGATGTGTGTCCATGTACCCTCGTAGACCGAAAGCGGAAGCGTTATGTAACACAGTTGATGTAGTCGACGTCTTCGCAATCCAACCGATCAAGTACCGAATGCACGACACATCCATGATCTGCACACGTTCAGCTCGGTGACGTCCCTCAAACTCTAGATCTAGCTGAGGCCGACGGAGATTTCCGTCAGCACGACGGCGTGGTGACGGTAATGATGAAGTTACCTACGCAGGGCTTCGCCTAAGCACTACGATGATATGACCGAGGTGTGTAATCGTGGAGGGGGGCACCGCACACGGCTAAAAGATCAACTTGTGTGTCTATGGGGTGCCTCCTGGCCACGTATATAAAGGAGGGAGGGAGAGAGGAGGCCGGCCAGGTTGAGCGTGCCAGGGGGAGTCCTACTTGGACTCCTAGTCCAAGTAGGATTCGGCTCCCCTTTTTCCTTTCTTCCACCGGAGGGAAAGGGAAGGGAGAGAGAGGGAGAAGGAAAGAGGGTGGCCGCCCCCTCCCCTAGTCCAATTCGGTTTGGGCAAGGGGAGGGCGTGTCCTTCCCTTGTGTCCTCTCTCCTCTCCTCCAATAAGGCCCAATAGGCCCATTACTTCTCTGGGGGGGGGGGGTTCGGTAACCTCCCGGTATTCCGGAAAAAATGCCGAACCACTCAAAACCATTCTAATGTCCAAATGCAACCTTCCAATATATGAATCTTTATGTCTCGATCATTTTGAGACTCCTCGTCACGTCCGTGATCTCATCCGGGACTCTGAACAAAGTTCGGTCATCAAATCACATAACTCATGATACAAATCATCATCGAACGTTAAGCGTGCGAACCCTACGCGTTCGAGAACTATTTAGACATGACCGAGACACATCTCCGGTCAATAACCAATAGCGGAACCTGGATGCTCATGTTGGCTCCTACATATTCTATGAATATCTTTATCGGTCAAATCGCATAACAACATACATTGTTCCCTTTGTCATCGGTGTGTCACTTGCCCGAGATTCGATCATCGGTATCATCATACCTATTTCAATCTCGTTACCGGCAAGTCTCTTTACTCATTCCATAGTGCTTCATCCCGTAACTAACTCATTAGTCACATTGCTTGCAAGGCTTCATATGATGTGCATTACCGAGAGGGCCTAGAGATACCTCTCCAAAACACGGAGTGACAAATCCTATTCTCAATCTATGCCAACCCAACAAACACCTTCAGAGACACCTATAGAGCATCTTTATAATCACCCAGTTACGTTGTGACGTTTGATAGCACACAAGGTGTTCCTCCGGTATTCGGGAGTTGCATAATATCATAGTTTGAGGAACATGTATAAGTCATGAAGAAAGCAGTAGCAATGAAACTGTCACGATCATAATGCTAAGCTAACGGATGGGTCATGTCCATCACATCATTCTCCTAATGATGTGATCCCGTTCATCAAATGACAACACATGTCTATGGTTAGGAAACATAACCATCTTTGATTCATGAGCTAGTCAAGTAGAGGCATACTAGGGATAATATGTTTTGTCTATGTATTCACACATGTACTAAGTTTCCGGCTAATACAATTCTAGCATGAATAATAAACATTTATAATGAAATAAGGAAATAAATAATAACTTTATTATTGCCTCTAGGGCATATTTCCTCATTTCTATCCTTAGTAGCAACGATGCATACGTGTTGGTTCCCTTTCTGTCACTGGGATCAAGCACCGTAAGATCGAACCCACTACCGGGCACCTCTTCCCATTGCAATATAAATAGATCAAGTTGGCCAAACAAAACTCAAATATCGGAGAAGAAATATGGGCTATAAGCAATCATGCATATAAGAGATCAAAGAAACTCAAATAACTTTCATGGATATAAAAAGATATAACTGATCATAAACTCGAAGTTCTTCAGTCCCAACAAACACACCACCAGAAAACTTACATCATATGGATCTCCAAGAGACCATTGTATTGATAATCAAGAGAGAGATATAGGAAGCCATCTCGCTACTAACTACGGACCCGAAGGTGTACAAAGAACTACTCACGCATCATCGGAGAGACACCAATGGAAGTGGTGAACCCCTCCATGATGGTGTCTAGATTGGATCTTGTGGTTCTGGACTCTACGGTGGCTGGATGAATATTTCGTCGACTCCCCTAGGGTTTCTGGAATATTGGGGTATTTATAGAGCAAAGAGGC
>NC_041381.1:424815081-424855742 GCF_002162155.2 Triticum dicoccoides
GGGGGTACCCGAGGTGGGCACAACCCACCAGGGCGCGCCTAGGCCTCCTGGCGCACCCCCCCTCCTTGGGACTCCCCCCAGGTGTAACCAGGGCCTGTTGTGTTCCTTTTGGCCCATAAAAAATCATCATAAGTTGGCATGGCATTTGGACCTCCTCTAATATTGATTTCCTGTGATGTAAAAAACATGCAGAAAACAACAACTGGCACTTGGCACTATGTCAATAGGTTAGTACCAAAAAATGATATAAAATGATTATAAAACATCCAAGATTGATAATAAAACAACATGGGATAATCAAAAAATATAGGTACATTGGAGACATATCAGCATCCCCAAGCTTAACTCCTGCTCGTCCTCGAGTAGGTAAGTGATAAAAACAGAATTTTTGATGTGGAGTGTTGTTTATCATGTCATATCGTATTCTTTTCTTTATAGCATGGAAATTTGGACTTTTATGTGATTCAAAGCAATAGTGTAGTTTTGACATAATGATTTAGATACTCAAGCATATCAACAAGCAACCATGTCTTTCAAAATATCAATGCTAAAACAAGTTATCCCTAGCCCATCATGCTCAAACATTGATCCATTCATGAAACACACTCGAATATTAGCTACACCCAATACTTAAGTACGTTCATATTGCCCCCTACTTGGTGCTTTTATAAGAGAGGATGGAGATTCAAATTCAAAAATAAAAATTGCATAAAGTAAAAGAAAGGCCCTTCGCAGAGGAAAGTAGGGATTTGTAGAGGTGCCAGAGCTCTAAGCGAAAAAATAGAGATAAAAACATTTTTGGGAGGTGTATCCATCCCACCAACGAGAACGACTTGGAGCATCCCAACACTTTCCATGGTATATATATCATAGGCGGTTCCCAAACAGAAAATAAAGTTTATTCCTTTTTCCACCATACTTTCACTTTCCATGGCTAGCCGTATCCACGGGTGCCCTCCATACCAAAACTTTCCATGGAATTTATTATTTGATAACATAAAGTAAATTCATTTTTGCATTTCGGGACTGGGCATCCCTAAAACCTTTGCCTTACTCTCGTGCAATGACAAGTGAATAAATACTCATCGTGAGAATAACACATCTAGCATGGAAGATATTAGCTACCCGTTACCGTTCCACGAGCGAAACAAACACACAAAAGAGAAGTTTATTTTGAAAATTAGAGACGACACATGCAAACTTTCTTAGAACGGAAAAATAATACCGCGTATAGGTAGATATAGTGCACTCATGTGGCAAAACTGGTTTATAGGATTTTGGATGCACAAGTAGAGGTCATACTTGGTGCAAAATGAAGGCTAGCAAAAAGATTGAGAAGCGACCAACCAAGAAATGAATAATCTCATAAGCAAGCATTAAGCATAATTAACACCAAATAATGCACCACAAGTAGGATATAATTTTCATTTCATGATTATTGACTTTCGTGCATGCATAGGGAATCACAAACCTTAACACCAATATTCTTACTAGAGCACAATTACTCATCAACATAACTCACATATCATATCATCATATCTCAAAACTATTACTAAGAATCAAGTTTATTTTGTCCAATGATCTTCATGACATAATTTTTTTTCTTTCTTTATCCTTCCTGGATATCTATCACTTCGGGACTAATTTTCATGTGTTGCTTTTCGTAAGCTCAAACAAATATAAGTGAAGATCATGAGCATAACATATTTTCTTTCTCTCAAAACAATTTAAGTGAAGCAAGAGAGAATTTCTTCAAAATTTTACTAACTCTCAAATAAATCTAAGTGAATCAAGAGAGCATTTCTTCAAAAATACTAAGCACACCGTGCTCAAAAAGATATAAGTGAAGCACTAGAGCAAGTCCATTGCTCATAAAAATTTAAGTGCAGCTTAGAGAGCAATTCTAACAAGTCATGGCATAATTTTGGCTCTCTCAAATAGGTGTGTCCAGAAAGTATTGATGACTTAAAACACAAAATAAAACAAGCAAAGACACAAATCATACAAGATGCTCCAAGCAAAACACATATCATGTGACGAATAAAAATATAGCCTTGAGTAAAATACCGATGGTCGTTAGAAGAAAGAGGGGATGCCACTCGGGGGCATCCCCAAGCTTAGCTGGTTGCTCATTCTAGGATAATAGCTTGGGATGCCGGGGAATCCCCAAGCTTAGGCTCTTCTATCCTTCTTTCATCCATCGTAAGATAACCCAAAACTTGAAAACTTCAATCACACAAAACTCAACAAAACCCTTGTGAGATCCGTTAGTAAAAGAAAGCAAACCGCTACTATAAGTGTTGTGTCAAACCAATTCTTATTTTGTTTTTGTATTATATATACTGTATTCCAACTTTTCTATGGCAAAAACTCATCAAAGAAAACCATAGAGCCATCAAAATAAGCACACAACACAAAGAAAACAGAATCTGTCAAAACAGAACAGTCCGTAGTAATCTGGAACTTTCGAATTCTTATCAAACTCCAAAAATTATACCAAATTAGGAAGACCAGCGTAATTTGTATATTAATCTTATTCAACAATAATAAGTGAAAAATATCTTTTCTTTGATTTATGATAATTATTTTTGTGAGCACATAGTTTCTGTATTTTTCAGCAAGATCAAACAACTATCACCCCAGAAGATCCTAAAGGCTTTACCTGGCACAAACACTAATTAAAACACAAAAACCACAATTATAACAGTATCATAATTGTTATAACACTCAAGAACACAAATCAAAAAGAAAAAATAAATTTTATTCATTGGGTTGCCTCCCAACAAGCGCTATCGTTTTACGCCCCTAGCTAGGCATTGATAATTTTGATGATGCTCTCATGAAAGACAAGAATTGAAGCACAAAGAGAGCATCATATAGCACATGACAAACATATCTAAGTCTAACATAATTCCTATGCATAGGCATTTTATAAGCAAACAAATTATCAAGGCAAGCAAAAACTAGCATATGCAAGGAAGAAGAAAGAAACATTAGCAATCTCAACATGAAGAGAGGTAATTTAGTAACATGAAAATCTCTACAACCATATTTTCCTCTCTCATAATAATTAAATGTAGGATCATAAGAAAATTCAACAATATAGCTATCACATAACATATTCTCAACACGATCCACATGCATGCGAAGTTGACACTCTTCCAAAATAGTGGGATTAACATTAACTAAAGTCATGACCTCTCCAAACCCACCTTTATCAAAAATTTCATAAGATTGAACATTCTCCAAAGTAGTGGGATCTAAAGTTGACACTCTTCCAAACACACTTTCAAATTTATTGCAAACACTATTATCAATCTCATATTCATCATGGGGCTTAAATAAATTTTCAAGATCATAAGAAGAATCACCCCAATTATGATCATTGCAATAAGTAGTGGACATATCAAAATTAGCATTCCCAAGCTTGGGGTTTTGCATATCAATGGCACAATTGACATTAATAGAATTTATAAGAACCTTATTGCAATCATGCTTTTCATTCAAAGAGCTATCATGAATCACTTCATAAATTTCTTCATCACAATTTTCAGATTCACGAATCTCGAGCAAAACTTCATAAAGATAATCTAGTGTACTCAAATCACTAGCAATTTGTTCATGATAATTGGATCTCTTAAAAAGATTAGCAAGTGCATGAGGGTCCACATCAAGAGATATTTAGCAAGCAAAGATGCAAGCAAATAGAAGACACATTGCACAAAAGCAAAGAAGAGATCTGACGAGAAAACAACAGACGAAAAAGAGGGCAAATAAAACGGCAAATTCTTTTGAAGTGGGGGAGAGGAAAACGAGAGGAAAATGGCGAATAATGTAAATTTCAAGGAGATGCGATTTGTGATTAGGAACTTGGTTGATGTTGAAGATCCTCCCCGGCAACGGCGCCAGAAAGTCCTTTTGATGTCGCTTGAAGCTACGTCGATATTTCTCCAAAGAGGAAGGGATGATGCAGCACAGCGATGGTAGGTATTTCCCTCATATGTGAAACCAAGGTTATCGAACCATTAGGAGAACCAAGCAACACAACGTAAACAACCCCTGCACACAAATAACAATACCTCGCAACCCGACGTGTTAAAGGGGTTGTCAATCCCTTTCAGGGTACGACGTCTCAAGATAGACAAAGGACGTGAGGTAAATTTGTAGATAGGATAAATAGATCACGGAACAAATAAACTACAGCAAAGTATTTTTTGTATTTTTGTTTTAATAGATCTGAAAATAAACGCAAGGAAAAAGTAGATCGCAAGGCAAATATATGAGAAAGAAGACCCAAGGGTCGTAGGTTTCACTAGTGGCTTCTCTCGAGAAAGATAGCAAACGGTGGGTGAACAAATTACTGTTGGACAATTGATAGAACTTCAAATAATTATGACGATATCCAGGCAACAAAAATTACATAGGCATCACATCCAAGATTAGTAGACCGGCTCCTGCCTGCATCTACTACTATTACTCCACACATCGACCACTATCCAGCATGCATCTAGTGTATTAAGTTCATGGAAAAACAGAGTAATGCAATAAGAATGATGACATGATGTAGACAAGATCCGTTTATCTATTGTGGTAGATATGGATCCCGTCTTTTTATCCTTAGTATCAATGATACATACGTGTCGGTTCCCTTTCTGTCCTTAGTAGCACCGTAATATCAAACCCACTACCGAGCACCTCTTCCCATTGCAAGATAAATAGATCAAGTAGGCTAAACAAAACCCAAATATCGGAGAAGAAATACAAGGCTATAAGCAATCATGCATATAAGAGATCAAAGAAACTCAAATAACTTTCATGGATATAAAAAGATATAACTAATCATAAACTCAAAGTTTACCAGATCCCAACAAACACACCGCCAAAAGACTTACATCATATGGATCTCCAAGAGATCATTATATTGATAATCAAGAGAGAGAGAGGAAGACATCTAGCTAATAACTATGGACCTGTCGTGGAATTAACACGTCAGATGTCCTAGTAGAAGGACTTAGTCGTGGAGCCATCGCAATGATATTAGCTAAAAGGGGTTAAACCGGAAGAGGGACACGAGAGTTTTATACTAGTTCAGCCCCTTACGATGAAGGTAAAAGCCTACGTCTAGTTGTGATGGAATTACTGGGGTTTCGATGACCAGGGAGCGAATACGCTTTGCCTGAGTCTCGAGTTGTTGTTTCTCATCCCTGAACCGCCGCCGGGTCATCCCTTTATATCCACAGGTTGATGCCCGACCGGTTTACACAGTCCCGAGGCCGGCTCATACAAGTGTCCGGCTCGGTCTCTTCCTTTCCCTAACTTACAATAGAAGTTATACGATTATGGCGGTTTACAACTATGGGCCCTAATCCGCCTTTGGGCTCTGGGCCTCTAAGCTTTAATAGTAGAGCGCCATCTTCTTTGTCTTCATGGGCTTCAATATAGATGAGCATGAACCCGCCCCTCCTGGGCGGTTTACACTTATTAGTTATATCCTCAACATTAGGCCCCAGATTGATTTGAACATGTTCATGTCAATCTTCAGTACTTAGAAAAATTCCCTGAACACCTTCTTATGATCCTCGTAAACCGCCATGATATCTTTTCCCTGTAAACTTTGGTAAACCGCCATGACGTCATCTTCTGAAATTGTAGTAAATCGTCATGACGTCATCTCTGTATAAAAAGATTATAAAGATTCCCTTCATTAATTATCTTCCGAAGATCGTGGCAACAGTTGCGCCCCATTTTACCGCTTCGGGCTCCTCGATTCTCGCGCTTGCCTACTTTATCCATTCGGGTTATAAATAAGCTTAGGGGTCCTTCCCTTTTCCCCTTCCACACTTCTTCCTCTTCCTCTCAACGCTCAAGCCCGATAGCTCCGCCACCGCCGTCAACCTTGAAGCTCTTCCTCATCCCTGGTCGCTGCATCAAACTGAACGCACCAGAGATTCGCGGCTCTCCTCAGCTGCTCCTGTGAATCTGGTAAGCCTTTCTCCCTCAACCCTAGATCTGCATTAGGGTTCCGGTGCTCTTCTGTGTTCATCAGTGTTCGTCCGTGCTCATTATTTTGCCCTTACTATCTTATTGAATCTAGATCAACTTGACCTGTTTCTTCTGCGGCCGGAGCTTTTAGTTTATTTCGCCTTCGCATAATATCTTTAGGATCACAAACAACTCTCATCTGGCTCCTTTCTGTTCTGCTGTCGCCATTTTATGACCTTGATATTTTTTCCTTTTCCTGAACTGTGTTAGATCTAAAATAATAATCCCTAGCTTGTGAAACCTGTTTGTGTAGCACTTAGTAATTTTCAGATTTGTTGCCCTTCATGCCATTGTAGGCGGTTTAACCTATAAAAAGCAACAATCTGGCAGGTACCATTATCCCTCTCGTAAACCGCCACCTATCCTTGAACATCCATCTCCGGTTTAATGTACACACACGCTTTGATTAAATTCCCGGTTGGATACTAGTTTGTACATATCAATCTTTAACCGTGAACCGGCGTTTGCACTTCCTTTACAGTTTGTCCTCCAAAATGGCCAAGCAATTCTCTTCTTGCAACTGGGTTCCTTCCCGGATCACAGAAACACAACTAAATGGATATGTTCTAACTAGCACTTTAGCCAAGAAGGAGGCCATTCATTGGTGAGTCCCTGGCCCTGAGTGCTCTCCTGAACCTCAAGATGGCGAAGTGGTTGTATGCAGCATCTAGACCGGGGATTTAGCCCTCCCGGATCAAAGTTTTTCCGGGATGTGCTTGCCAACTTCCAGCTCCATCCTCAAGACATTGGACCGAACTCTATGTCCAACATCTGCAATTTCCAAGTGTTCTGTGAAGTTTACCTTCAAGAAGAACCAACTGTTGAACTCTTCAGGGACTTCTTCCACTTGAACCACCGCACTGAATTTTCTGACGGCCCCAATACTGAACTTGGTGGAGTGTCGATTCAGAAAAGGAAAGAAGTCGATTTTCCTCATTCCAAACATCACAGTCACCCCAAAGATTGGAATCAAACATGGTTCTATTGTCAGAACACCGCTCCCGCTGATGAAAACCCTCTGCCGGGTTACCGTGCTCACCGTCTTAGCAATGGCCATCCACTGCCTCAACGGCTCACTGCCAAAGAATGACAAACATATGCTCCATAACTTGCCAAACTTCGGGCTCTTCTAGCAAACGGCTTAACCGGCATTGATCTCGTCCGTTGCTGGGTTTCATGGGGTATCCTGCCCTTAAGCCGCCGCACCAGGTTGATGCACGAGTATACCGGGAATGTCAATGACCCTCAACGGCACACTGAAATACAGATGAATGATGATGAAGCCACTGAGTCTGTAAAAAAGATGCTAGATGAACCGATTGTGGAGTGCAGCAAAACTGGGTTGCGTCCCTTTTATGCCTCCAACAAACCGCCAGTGGTAAAATTTTACCCTTCTGCTTTTCAATCCGTCTTCACTTTAACATTTTTCTGATAGCCTTTTGTCTATTCTTACAGGCCAAAGACCCTTTCTGGAAGAGAAAAACTCAAGACAAACCGGCAAAAGCTCAAGACAAACCGGCGAGGGCTCCTCGTGCCAAGAGCAAGGCCACAAAGAGGCCAGCCAAGAAGAAAACCGCCGAGTCCTCTGTTCCGCCCGAAGATGTCGATGATTCGGGACAAGAGGTAGAACTTGAATCCCTTGGTTCATTTTTCATACATCTTATTTACAATGACCATTATCAGGATGATGCGGAAGCCAACCGTGCTGACCATGTAGAGGTAATCTCCCTTTCCTCCGATTCAGATCATGTGCCGGTTCAAAAACATCGCCGAGCAGTTCGGAAAGTAAAACACTCACATCCTCTTGCTCATTTGGATCCACAATTTTCTTTGAAGACACAACAACATGAAGGTTGTCGCACAACCCGGCACAGTGGCCAGCAAGTCACTTCCTCCGGTTTACCGGACACCCCAAACCGGAAGCGTCGTTCAGAGGTCTCTTGTTCTTCTAATAAATCTTATCCCTTGGCGGGTTACTTCCGACACCCACTTAATCCGTCTGACTTGAATTATCAGGTAACTTCCAATTCATCCTCTGGCGATTCATCAACCACTCAAATGCCGCCCCTCAAGACCGTCCCTGGGTAAGCATAATTATTTTAAGCTTTGCCTCCTTGCACCGGTTTACCATACTAACCTCTGTTTGATATTGCAGCGCCAAAGCTCGACTTAGCAAGAAGGCAAAAACAAATACTCCCACTGAGGATGTTGAACCGGAGAAGACCCCAGAAGGTGCTGGTGGAGATGCTGATATTGCCATGGATGATCCTGTACCATAAGGTCAGGACACTTATGTTGATCCGCCAGAAGTTAACCCGGCTAGTCCTCATGCCGATCCACCAAGTCCAACCGCTGACCCTCCAAGTCCAGCCGTGGATCCGCCGAACCCAGCCGCTGATCCGCCGAGCCCAGCCAAAGCTTCAGATAAACCGGCGAGCCCAAATACAGCAACTGATGATGTTGTGATTACCGGTTTTGGCCACACTTCTCCTGGAAATCCTGTTGCTTTGTCCAAGCATAGTGCCAAAGTGGAATCTGTTGCTGTGGAGAAAGGCAAATGGAAGACTGATTTGACAAGCTATGCTCATCTCAGTGCTCAGGAGCTCCATTCCGGATTTCTAAACCGCCTGTACACAAGCCGTGACTATGAGGCCGGTTTAGTCAACATGATGAAGGAACGCTATGAGGTAACTTCCATTCCAAACCCCTGTGTAACAACTCCACTCTAGCCCCCAAGGGCCGGTTTACTGCTTGAAGATGAACCGGGACTTCCTGTTCAAAATTTGTCTTTGTTGAATTCCTTCACCATTGATTTTATTGATCAATTATGCATTAGCCCCCAAGTGCCAAGATTAATACTTGTATTGAGCCTTGGGACTTTAAATAGTAGTCAAAATAGAAGCAATCCGCATTAGCCCCCAAGTGCCAAGTGTATAACTTGTTATATGCTTGGGACTTTGAGAAAAAATATTAACATCATCATCTGGCTTTTGCAGGCTGACATGAACAACAAAGATTCCCAAATTGCCGATCTTCAAGAAAATATCAAGTCCCAGCAAGTAGAAACCTCCAAGGCCAAGGATGAACTGAAGGGTGCGTTAACTGCCATGAAACAATTAAAGGATGGTTTCAAAAGCGAGCGGGCGGACTGGGAAACCGAGAAGGCTGCTCTGTTAAAGCGGGCTGAAGATGCCGAATCAGCTCTTAAACCGGTGGCAGAAGAACTATCTGGGCTAAAGCATCAAGTCAATGCTATGACTTCTGCAATATTTGGTAAGTACACTTTGTAAGAACCTTGCTGAAACATCTTTGAAATTGCCGGGTTGACAGCAAATTCTTGAACCGTTATAGGTGGTCGTGTTGCTCATCTGGGCTCGGATATGCGGATGAAGTTGAAAGCTGCCTACATGTTGATAGAACAACTGTATACCGGTGCTCAGCGAGTCATCTATGCATCCTCATACAATAAACACCAATCTTGGTCAAGGATACGCTGGCCAAATTATATATGACCCCGGCCCAGATGGAAGAGGTAAAGCGGACTGCCGCAAGAGCTGGCGCTTTAACAGCCCTGACTCGGGCCAAAGCCTGGATTGTTGATCTTGATCCGATAGATATCACAAAGGGCTATCCCAGTCAACAAGAAGACGGATCAGACTTTGATAATGAAGCCCTCAAAGCCCTGACAAAAGAGATGCGCCCACAGGCAAGCCAATTGGCTGAAGAGGTTGACTTGTCTGTCTATCGGTCCAGCTATGATGTAGACAACAAGCGGGTGGACGCTGCTGTGAAAGAAGCACAGAATCTTATCCCTCCAATCCGTAAGCACACCCACGCCCCTGACATTGAACCGTCCAATCTTATAAGCAACGAAGCTGTCTTTCAAGCCTTAACCAGGATTGATTGGACCACCCTTGACTTCCAGCCACTAGGTGACGAGGAGGAGGTTGAACTGACGCGAGATGATCCTTTAACTTCACGTCATCCTCGTGACGAATCATAATCCGGCAGCCGGTTTGATTTTCCCAGATAGCATTGTGGGCAACAAACAATTATTCTTTTGGGCATCAAAGCGCCTTGTAATAGGCTAGTGGAAGTACTTTGACCTTCTGCATCGTGCACTGCTACCTGATATTGTAATCCGACATGAGTGTTGCTATGTTTGCTTTATTTGCCTTGGTATTTACAAAATCCTGCCTTCTGCATTTGAAAAACTTAAACATGTCCTGGAGGTTTTACCGCCGGACGGGTTATGATACCCAATACAGAACCAGAATTCTCATAACCATGGTTATAAAGTAATGAAATATGAAATATATCATACCTGTGATATGAAATCACATTTGTTGGTTTACCAACTTGATATAGTAAGGGTGATAACCCAAATCTTTGAGTAGTGATAACTTCCACCATGTTGTACTGGTGCATAATAAGCCATACCGGGTTATGATAAACTCCAGATGATCATCCTGGGGACATGTAGTCAAAGCCAGACCGGGTTAAGAAACGTCGGTTAAAATTTGAATGTGATCTGACAACTTTGTAGCTGAAAGCCAAACCGGGTTATCAAACACCAGGTTATTGTGATGACTGATAGCCATGTCGGGTCAATAGACGCCGGTTCAACATAAAATTTCGTAAAAGGACAAAAATTATCAAAGGTAAATAAAACCGTGTAGTCAAGGCTTTTCAGGGGCTGCCAGGCCCAAATTCGAGGCTTTTCATGGGCTGCCAGGCCGCTGAGTTAAACCATTTTGCAAAGCCTTTCAAGATGGGCCTCCAACTAACCAATTGTTGTTTTAACTCTGACAAGTTCAGGGTCTGTATAAGCTTGACTTGTCAAACGTTCGGCGGGTCATGCCAGGATTACCTGGATAGGAGTGGCTTAATTGATAAAGGCAGGTTAACCCAGGGTTTTAGGTGAATACACCAGGCTTCCAAGCCGTGCTTGATAGCATATTACAAGGGTCCTTTCAAACTCTTTGTTGCAGTGCACAAAGAGCCCCCAAGTAACTTTGTGAGCTGTGCTCAATGTGTGCCTATGTTTGAGCTGTGCATAGCAACCAGACTCTCTTTGGCCCCTTGGGTGTGAAGCTCTCAAGCTATATTGTGGTGTGATAGCCGGATTAATAGGTAGAACTCCGCTTTGTCAGCTGAAGCCCCCATGTAATCAGTAGATATTAGAAAAAACAGCAGAGACCCTGCTTATAGCAAGGATGCCGGTTTATTATATTGATCATAATATATACATTGTCAAAATATGTACATAAAAAGAGCCTATGGCTCAGGTGTAGTAAGGCCGAAGATGAGCTATATTCCACGGCCGATGGGTCTCCTCCTCCGATTTGCTTGAGTCTTTGTGCTCTCGAACGTCGATGAGGTAGTATGATCCATTGTGTAGATTCTTGCTGACCACAAAGGGCCCTTCCCAAGGTGGGGATAACTTGTGCATATCGGTCTGATCCTGGATGAGCCGGAGCACTAAGTCGCCTTCTTGAAAGGTTCTTGTTTTAACCCGGCGGATGTGATAACGCCGCAGGTTTTGCTGATAAACCGTCGAACGAGCCAATGCCATGTCCCGCTTTTCATCTAATAGGTCCAGCGCTTCTTGACGTGCTTGCTCATTGTCCGCTTCAACATAATTGGCAACCCGGGGCGAGTCATGACGAATATCACTTGGGAGGACTTCCTTTGCCCCGTAAACCATGAAGAAAGGTGTATAACCCGTAGATCGATTTGGGGTGGTGTTTATGCTCCATAACACAGATGGTAATTCCTCCACACAACAACCCAGCGTCCGTTTCAAAGGAACCATAAGCCGGGGCTTGATACCCTTCAAGATTTCTTGATTAGCTCTCTCGGCTTGACCATTAGATTGGGGGTGAGCCATGGACGACACATCAAGCCTCTCGTTGACAAAAATCCTCCATCTCACCTTTGGAAAGGTTTGTGCCATTATGTGTGATGATGCTGTGTGGAAAACCAAAACGGAAGATCACCTTTTTGATGAATTGAACCGCCGTGGCTGCATCACACTTGCTTACGGGCTCCGCTTCAACCCATTTAGTAAACTTGTCAACCACCACCAACAGGTGGGTCTTCTTATCCTTGGATCGCTTAAAAGGCCCGACCATATCAAGCCCCCAAGTAGCGAATGGCCAGCTGATTGGAATCATCCGTAGCTCCTGAGCCGGAACGTGAGCTCATCATGAGAACTTATGACAAGCGTCGCACCGCTTTACCAGGTCCTCAGCATCAGCATGAGCCGTTAACCAATAGAAACCATGGCGAAAAGCCTTAGCAACCAAGGATTTTGAACCGGCGTGGTGACCACAATCTCCTTCATGGATCCCACGCAAAATCTCTTGGCCCTCTTCAGGAGAAACACAACACTGGAACAAGCCTGAAACACTACAGTGATGTAACTCGCCATTGTGAATAACCATGGACTTTGATCGTCGGACTATCTGCCTGGCCAGAACTTCATCTTCTGGTAACTCGGCTTAGTTCATATACGCCAAAATATGGAACCGTCCAATCCGGAATTACATGTAAAGCGGCAACCAACTGTGCCTCCGGATCAGGAATAGCTAAGTCCTCCTCTGTAGGTAATTTAACAGACGGGTTATGCAGGATATCCAGAAAGGTATTGGGTGGTGCCGGTTTACGTTGAGATCCCAGCCGGCTTAAAGCATCTGCTGCTTCATTCTTGCGCCGATCAATGTGCTCAACCTGATAACCCTTGAAATAACCAGCCACAATATCCACTTCGTGTCGGTAAGCCGCCATGAGTGGATCCTTTGAATCCCAAGTACCTGAAACTTGCTGAGCCACTAGATCGGAGTCTCCAAAGCATCGTACCTGGCTTAAGTTCATTTCCTTAGCCACTCGAAGACCATGGAGTAAGGCCTCGTACTCAGCTACATTGTTAGTACAGGGAAACATTAAGCGGAGAACATACCGAATTCACCTCGAGGGGAAGTAAGGACAGCTCCAGCCCCCGAGCCCTCCTATTGTCTGGACCCGTCAAAGTGGATAGTCCAATATGTGTTGTCCGGTTTGTCTTCCGGTGCCTGCAACTCTGTCCAGTCATTGATGAAATCCACAAGAGCCTGAGACTTGATAGCTGTGCGAGGCATGTATTTCAAACCGTGTGGTCCAAGCTCAATAGCCCATTTAGCAACCCGGCCAATTGCCTCCCTGTTCTGGATTATATCCCCCAAAGGAGCGGAACTAACCACTATGATGGGATGGCCTTGAAAGTACTGTTTAAGATTCCGGCTTTCCATAAAAACCCCATACACCGGCTTTTGCCAATGCGGATATCTTTGCTTTGACTCAATGAGCACTTCGCTGATATAATAAACCGGCCTTTGAACCGGGTACTCCTATCCAGCTTCCTTGCGCTCCACCACAATAGCGACACTGACAGCCCGGGCATTAGCAGCCACGTATAGCAATAGTGGCTCCTTATCAACCGGAGCAGCAAGAATCGGTGGTTCAGCCAACTGCTTCTTTAAGTCCTCAAACGCTGCATCAGCAGCATCATTCCAGACAAAATTGTCTGTCTTCTGCAACATCTGATATAGAGGGATCGCCTTCTCTCCCAACCTACTGATAAACCGGCTCAAAGCTGCCATACGACCCGCCAGACGTTGAACATCATTGACACACGCCAGTTTAGCGAGAGACATAATAGCTTTAATCTTTTCCGGATTAGCCTCAATGCCCCTGTTAGATACCATAAAACCTAAGAGTTTGCCTATCGGAACACCAAAGACGCATTTGTCCGGATTGAGCATCATCTTATAAACCTGAAGATTATCAAAGGTCTCCTTGAGGACATCTATCAATGTCTCCTTTTTCCTGGATTTTACCACGATATCATCCACATAAGCATGAACATTGTGCCCAATCTATGTATGAAGACAATTCTGCACACATCGTTGATAAGTTGCTTGGGCACTCTTAAGCCCAAAGGGCATAGACACATAACAAAAGGCTCCAAAGGGAGTGATGAAAGCCGTCTTCTCCTGGTCCTTAACTGCCATCTTGATCTGATGATATCCAGAATAAGCATCCAAGAAACTCAAACACTCACAACCCGCCGTAGCATCAATGATTTGATCAATACGAGGGAGGGCAAAGGGATCAGCTGGGCAAGCTTTGTTCAAATATGTGTAGTCCACGCACATACGCCAAGTGCCGTTTTTCTTAAGAACCAACACTGGATTAGCCAACCACTCAGGGTGAAACACCTCCACAATAAACCCTGCTGCCAACAGCCGGGCTACCTCTTCACCAATGGCTTTACGCCGCTCTTTGTTAAAGCAGCGAAGAAACTGTTTGACCGGTTTGAACTTCGGATCAATATTAAGAGTGTGCTCAGCGAGTTCCCTCGGTACACCTGGCATGTCAGAAGGTTTCCATGCAAAGATGGCCCGGTTATCACGGATGAACTCGATGAGCGTGCTTTCCTATTTTGGATCCAAGTTGACGCTGATGTGAACTGCTTGGATGAATCGCCAGGAACAAAGTCAACCAATTTAGTCTCATCAGCCGATTTAAACTTCAAAGCCGGATCATGTTCTGTAGTGGGCTTCTTCAGAGAAGTCATATCTGCCGGATCAACATTGTCCTTATAGAACTTCAACTCCTCCGTTGCACAAACTGACTCAGCATAGGCCGCATCACCTTCCTCACACTCCAGAGCAATCTTTCGGTTACCGTGAACCGTGATGGTCCCCTTATAACCCGGCATCTTAAGCTGCAGATAAACATAACACGGCCTTGCCATGAATTTAGCATAAACCGGCCGTCCAAACAAGGCGTGGTACAGACTTTGGTTTTTAACCAGCTCGAAGGCCACCGTCTGTGACCTTGAATCATGATCATCACCAAAAACCACCTCCAGAGCTATCTTACCGACCGGGTAAGCCGATTTACAAGGCACTACACCATGAAAAATGGTGTTTGACGGTTTAAGATTCTTATCTGTTAACCCCATACGCCGGAAGGTTTCGTAATACAAGATATTGATACTACTTCCTCCATCTATGAGCACCTTGGTGAACTTAAAACCTCCAACCTGTGGTGCAACCACCAAAGCTAGATGGCCAAGGTTGTCAACCCGGGGCGGATGATCCTCCCGGCTCCAAACAATGGGCTGTTCAGACCAGCGTAGATAATGGGGCACTGTCGGTTCAATAGAATTTACTGCCCTTTTATGAAGCTTCCGATCGCGCTTGCACAGGCTAGTAGTGAAGACGTGATACTGCCCTCCATTTAACTGCTTCGGGTTGCTCTGGTAACCCGATTGCTGCTGATTCCCCTGATTATTCTACTGATTGTGACCACCTTGGTTGTTCTGGTTGCCCTGATTATTCTGAAATCCAGAGTTTGAACCGCCGCCATCGTAACCTGGTCCGTGAAATCCTGGAACTGAACCGCCAGATGGACCCTGATCATACCGGAAGAGATCAGAATTTTTGAACTCCTTCAAAATGAAGCAATCCTTCCAGAGGTGTGTGGCCGAAGTCTCCTTCGTCCCGTGCTTTGGGCAGGGCTGGTTTAACAGACGCTCCAGATTCATGCTTCCACCGTGCTGGGGCGGTTTACCCTTACGACGCTCCGTATTGCCCTGTACATTTGTGTTAGCCACGAAATCCGAATTATCCACTTTGCGCTTACCATTGTTCCCATGGCTCCCTTGGTTATGCTGCTGTCCCTTCGCACTGTCGTTCTTCTTTCCCTTCTCCAGTTTCTCCTCGCCAGAATCGGGATCCTCGGTATTATCAGAATCGGCATACTTAACCAAGGCTGCCATAAGCGTTCCCATGTCATTGCAGTGGCGTTTGAGCCGTCCCAACTTCATCTTCAGTGACTTAAACCGGCAATTACGCTCCAATGTTACAATCGTTGTGTTAGCATTGATGCGGTCTCACGAATGCAGGACTTCTGAAACCCGGTGCACCCAATGAGTGGTTGACTCGTTCTCTCCTTGAACACAGGCATCTAGATCCACAATGGACATGGGTTGTTTGCATGTATCCTTGAAATTTGCTATAAACCGGGCCTTCAATTGGTCCCATGACCCAATGGAGTTAGCAGACAGGCTCTTTAACCAAGTGCGGGCTGTCCCTTCCAACATCATGGTGAAGTATTTTGCACATGCCGCTTCATCCACCTCCAGCATCTCCATAGCCATCTCGTAGCTCTCAACCCATGACTTGGGGGGTAAATCAGCGGCGTAGTTAGCCACCTTACGCGGGCCCTTGAAATCCTTGGGCAACCACACAGTACGAAGAGCCGGGGTGAGACACGGCACTCCCCAGGAGCTGAAGGCAAGTCCTCTTTCTACTGACGCCGGTGGTTGAAACGGGGCGGGTTGATGATGACATGCGTACTGTGCTGCTAATGCGGCCTCCCTTCATGCTCTGCCATTATCCACTACGTCCTGAGCATTTGCACCACCGCGCGCCAGATTAGGCCCTTGAGGGGCATTATGGCGCCGCGCACTGCTTGACACAGCTGGTTCGTCCATGTGCCTGCTATAACTTTTGCTCGGACGAGGGGTTGAATGAATTCTGTCTCGGCTATAGGAATAAGCCTGCTGCTGCACAACAGCGGTTTGAAGAAGATCCCTGGCCCGTCGCGTCTCAACCGCCGCTAGCGAATCACCCTCCATCGGAATAGCCTCTAGGCGAGATGCCGCAGCAATCATGTTATCCAAAGGGCTAGAAAAATGACCCGGCGGCATCGATACGTATTGTGGCGGGTTGTCCATCCGTCGAGGCAGGTCCGTTATCCGTGGTTGATCTAGTGCTGCCCCAGGTGCCTCGGTCCGGTTTACTGCTGCCGGATTGCTTGGCCCGGCTCCTGGCGTATTGAAGAGATTCAGTCCTTCGTAAACCGGCGGCAGACGAGACCGGTAATTCCTTTGCAGTACTTCGTTTGACGCATTCTGATCCAACATAAGCCGGTAATTCTGCGCCTGGATCTGCTGTGACTGGGTATCTAAAGCAGCCCGTTCCTCAGCCATCCTAACTTCCTCAACTACCAGGTCCTCCTTGGCCTGTGTTATCTGGTCCTTTAGCTTGGTAACCTCTGCATTATGTCGATCCTGCGTCTCCAGGGTGACTGCCGTGGTTAACAAGGTCGCCCAGGCATCCAACAAACGGGAAAGAACTTGAGCCAGCAGCGCGCAGGGCCTCCTGCCGCGGCTGCTGACCCGGACATCATTGCTGCGGTGGATGAAGATTGCAAGGTGGGCTGTGTTCCGGCCATGAAGATTGCAACCCGGTTCGGAGGTTCAAAGGGGTCCGGAATACTGTTGCCATCGGAATAGCCCCCAATCCGGCCGTCTTGCAATTGGTACAACGACTCAGTTTCACCAGTGGATGACTCACCATCTGAGTAGATGGTCGTATCACCATCGGACATCGGTTCAGATCCCGCACCGTGGATGCATCCTATGAACGCATGCTTCATGGCAGGATGAACCCGGGCAGGACTCACACGCTGAGCCGTCTCGATGAGGTCGGTGGAGATGTCCGGCTCAGGGCCCGGTTCCCGATCTTGCCGATGAAGACGTGAATTCCGCCAAAGGGGACCCGGTACCCGTACTCGATTGAGCCGGCCTCTGGGCCCCATCCTGCGTCGTCAATGTAGAGCTTGCCACGATGACTCTTGGTCATCCGGCCAACCGCGTATCCCTTGAGTCCTTCAAAGTTTCCCTTCAAGAACTCAAAACCATCATGCGATAGCCCCATGATGGGCGCCAATTGTCGTGGAATTAACACGTCAGATGTCCTAGCAGAAGGACTTAGTCGTGGAGCCATCGCAACGAGATTAGCTAAAAGGGGTTAAACCAGACAAGGGACACGAGAGTTTTATACTAGTTCAGCCCCTTACGATGAAGGTAAAAGCCTACGTCTAGTTGTGATGGAATTACTGGGGTTTCGATGACCAGGGAGCGAATACGCTTTGCCTGAGTCTCGAGTTGTTGTTTCTCGTCCCTGAACCGCCGTCGGGTCATCCCTTTATATCCACAGGTTGACGACCGACCGGTTTACAGAGTCCCGAGGCCGTCTCATACAAGTGTCCGGATCAGTCTCTTCCTTTCCCTAACTTACAATACAATTTATACGATTATGGCGGTTTACAACTATGGGCCCTAATTTGCCTTTGGGCGTTGGGCCTCTAAGCTTTAATAGTAGAGCGCCATCTTCTTTGTCTTCATGGGCTTCAATATAGATGAGCGTGAACCGGCCCCTCCTGGGCGGTTTACACTCAGTAGTTATATCCTCAATAGGACCCGAAGGTCTACAAAGAACTACTCACGCATCATCGGAGAGGCACCAATGGAAGTGGTGAAACCCTCCATGATGGTGTCTAGATTGGATCTGGTGGTTCTGGACTCTGCGGTGGCTGGATGAATATTTCGTCGACTCCCCTAGGGTTTTTGGAATATTGGGGTATTTATAGAGCAAAGAGGTCGTCCGGGGGGTACCCGAGGTGGGCACAACCCACCAGAGCACGCTTGGGCCTCCTGGCGCGCCCTGGTGGGTTGTCCCCTCCTCGGGACTCCCCCTAGGTGCAACCAGGGCCCATCTTCTTCCATGTGGTCCATAAAAAATCATCGGAAATTGGCGTGGCATTTGGACTCCGTCTGATATTGATTTCTTGCGATGTAAAAAACATGCAGAAAATAGCAACTGGCACTTGGCACTATGTCAATAGGTTAGTGTCGAGGAATTGTCACGGCAGATGTCCTTAGTGTGAGGACTTAGTCACGAGGCCAACACATCTATGCGGTAGCTTGAGAGGGGTTGGGCGGAATCGAGATACGCAACACAAGACAAGGATTTAAACAGCTTTGGGCCCCAGGAAACATCATCCGGTAATAACCCTACATGCTGTTTGTGGCTAGGTCTCATTATGATCATGAGGGAGTCGCCGGTAAGCCGACTCTTTGTGTCTAACCCTAGAGATTGTTTCTTGCTTCCGCCCTCTTGGGTGCCCTGCCCCTCCTTATATAAGTTAGAGGGGCGGGTTACATGTGGAGTCCTAGTAGGATTAGGACTAGTCTATTTTCTCTTACAAGTTGAACACAAGTCCGGGTCTTACTTCCTCGTAAAGGAAATATTTGTCATCCCTTTTCTCTTAAGCCAGCCCATCATAACGTGAGCCGGCCTTCTGGGCCTTGGGCCTTGTCTTCTATCTGACCCTCCGTCAGGGCCATCCTTGAGTCGCCAGTCCTCTGGCGAGTTACCAATGAAAATGCCAAGCCCGGCCGGGTCATACTTCCGGCCGGATCATACCGCGGGGTATATCCCCGACATTAGCCCCAGCTTAATTTGGATTTATCCATGTTAAACTGATCCTGTAAAATAAACACAAGAACAAACTTGATAGGTTATGCTCCGGGTTAAATATTTTCCTGAACCGGCACCTGATCATCTTTAAGTCCAATTGTCATTTCCTTCTTCTGAGAAGTCCGGGTCAATAAGCCAGCTTCATACTCAATTTGCTGATGTTGGTTTCTCACAAAGAAATACTGTGAAGAATAATCCACTTGAGTCGGCTTCCAATGCTCTGACTTTGATAAAAACATTGGTCTTTGGAATATTCAATTGATATTCAGCCGGTTTAAAGATGTAGATCTTGCCGGTTTATCATTGCCAAAATATCCGGTTTGTAAATATTGATAGCACCGGGTCATAATTGTTGTTGATGTCAGGTCATGATTGTTGCAGACACCGGGTTAATCTGGTCTGCTCAAAACTGAGAATTTGAAGATTTTTCTCCCTTATATGCATATCACCTGTAGCCCCCAAGTGTCGGGTTATCATACTTCCAGCAACCTGGGACATGTAATTGCCTTATGCTCATAAAAAACTGCAACCAGTGTAGCCCCCAAGGGTCGGGTCATTATGCAATAATGAGCAGGGACTTTGTAAATATGATCATGTAAACTTGAGCAGCAACGTGTAGCCCCCAAGGGCCGGGTCAGTAAGATAATACTGAGCTGGGACTTTGTATATAATTCATTGATAATAACATCATATGATGTAATCTCCACCATGGGGCTTGAACCCACGTCCATAAGGTTAAGAGCTTTATTCTCTACCAACTGGGTAGTGGATCTTTCAACATAATGGATTAAGGCTTGTGTACCTTCAATTTTTGACAGGAGCAATTTGTAGCCCCCAAGGGCCGGCTCATTACAATGTGATGAGTCGGGTCTTCAATAAGTTGAGCAAAAAATGAATTTGCATTAGCCCCCAAGTGCCATGGTGCATGCTGGCAGTGACATGGGACTTGCCTATTTGATGTAACCTCAACTTGAATAATATAGCCCCCAAGTGCCGGGTCGTAAGCCAGCAGCAACTCAGGACTATTCCCTCCATTGTAAAATAAACACATATACCTTGATAAAATAATAGCCATTGCGCTGAAGCGACTTTAAAGAACTCCATCATAATATTGATAATCATAATAAAAATCCAGCCATGTTGGCTATTCAAGATTTGAATAATATAATCCGGTATGAAAATCTCAATCATTCAATATCATCATGAAAATCCAGCCAAGTTTTGGCTATTAGAAATTTGAATACCTTATCGGTTGACAAGTAGATCCGAAGTTCAAATACTCAGCGGCTCTTGGCCGATGGCAACTTAATGTCCATTCATTGTAAGGCAGAATTTCATAACCCGGGGGCTTATAGCCTTTGAGAAAATCAAGAATTGATAACCCTTTTGAGACACCAATTTCAATCTTTGATGATTGGCTTGAACTTAATCATTTATGTAAGTCATAGCTCTGTAAATCCCGCACAAAGTTTAAACAACATATGCCCTGGCGACTTAACATCAAAAGCCAGGGCGGGTAACCACCCAAATGTAGTCTTATCCTGCACACAAGTAGATCACAAGAACCCTTGACGGTTTATCGCAGGGTGGGTCATAATATCTCACATATAACCATTGATGTGTAACAAGGAGTCACAGATAAGCCTGTTATGAATCATAACTTTGAAACATAACTATAATAATAATATCATACCTGTGATATTGAATTTTCACTACCGGTTTATGTGACCTGTGCAGTAAGGGTGACAACTCAATCTTTAGAAGCCAAGACTTCCAAATGTTTGATGATTGTCATATGCTGGCGACTTATCATCCAAAGTTAAGCCGGGTTAAATAGAAACCACATATATATATATACATATATATATATATATATATGTATGCCTAAGATATGAACAAAAAAGTATCAAGACAAAATTAAAGATTGCTTACAAAATACTTAAGCCAAATAGAGAGAAAAGATCGAGGCTTCTGATTCAAATACGATCAGTAAACCTTTCCAAAGGGGTTAAGCTAGGATTCGAATACGATCATGTAGCCCCCAGTGGCTTTGGCATTGCGCCGATCAAGAGGGTACCGACAGCTATGTTCTCTTTGGTTTGAATACGACCTATGTTTGAACAGGAAGCCCCCTAATGATCTTGAGAGTGTTTTAACGACTCTGATTCGAATACGATCAAAGTTGGTTCCCAAAAGGGGTTGAGCTATGATTCGAATACGATCAAGAAGCTCCCTAGTGAGCTCGGCAGTGTGCCGATCAAGAGGGTACCGACAGCTATGTTCTCTTTGGTTCGAATACGACCTATGTTTGAACAGGAAGCCCCCAAGTGATCATGAGAATATTTAACGACTCTGATTCGAATACGATCAGGGTCAGACCAAAAAGGGTTAAGCTAGATTCAAATATGATCAGCTCACAATGGTCATTAAAGTAGGGTACCTACGTTTGAGTTGTGCTTTGCAACAGGCTCTCTTTGGTCCCCTTAATTTTTCCTGAGAACTCGAGCTTGTGAGTAATGAATTCTTCTTGAACCGGAATTTTAAACCGGATATTGAGATCTTCAAAACTTTGTGAGATACAAATTTCTCTTGAACCGGATTTTAAACCGGATATGGAGATCTTCAAAACTTTGTGAGAGACAGATTTCTTTTGAAACGGATTTTAAACCGGATATGGGGATCTTCAAAACTTTGTGAGAGACAGATTTTCTCTTGAACCGGATTTTAAAACGGATATTGGCAAGACTTGCTGAGTCATACCATTGTAGCCCCCGAGTCTTAAGACGACTCGAGGAGTTGTCTTGAGATTCTCCATATTTGATCATAGCAGAAGGTGTATATCATTGGTGTTGATAGCGCGATGTGAATCCACAAAATGTTGAGGTGACTGCGGCGGGTTATAAATGATCCCGTATGAGCCGTGTCAGCAACTCGGCCAATGGTTCCTTCCAACTGGATGTTTGAAGTTAACCAAACTGTAGTGGCGGCGACTTGTGCGCCTGCCCATTGAGCCATCCAGTGCAGATGACGGCTGATAATACATGATAATTTGCCTCCAATTTGTCGGAAGAAAACCGGGCTACCCAAGCAGTGACTTGCTCATACTCAATAATCATCTCATGCAAACAGGTGTGGCTCGGTATGTTGATATAGACCAAGCCGCGAGAGACAGACCGTGAAGACGGCCGTACCATCAGAGGCGGTACAAACAGATGAGTCGGTCGCGGCATTGTAAGCCGACGCGGACGGATGAGTCAATCACATTACGTTGATGTAGTGAACAGTTGTCCTGCATCAAAAACATCGCAAACCAGAGTAATTGTTCTTTGACAAAAAACAATGTATGCTAATAAACTTAAACGGATAAATATCACCTGATTATTCGGATGACGGATGATCCATTCAACGCAACAGAGGCGGCTTTAGGCGGACCGATGACTCAATATAGCCCAGGTGGATCAACACGGCAGAGGAGGCTCAACGCGGCCCCGACGGCTCAACACAGCCGCGAAACGGAGGCATCACCATGGCGGCGTCTCAGAAACTGCAATGGTAGCACGTTTGAGACGGCGGAGGCGGCGATTTGAACAGCTTGAAACGGACACGAGTCGACCCGGGGGCAGGTTGATGTAGATGAAACTGCAGGAGCGGCGATTTACGCACGTCCACTGAACAGCGAGCAAGCGCGATCCCAGCAAGTTGATGTAGACCGAGCCACAAAGGCGGCGCATGTCCATCAAGTAGCATGGCACAGACGAACACCAGTCCAAAATGTTGCTAGCGCTTGCGCGCTCCCGCAGTGTAAACCATGTTTGCAATGGATGACTCCACGTGACCTCTCCTTCTTTGTCTCTTTCTTTTTCTTTGTCTTGACGTGATGAAGAAACGGCAGTGGCCCTTGATCCCCATGTATAAGTAGTACTAATAGTAATGCATTTGCAACACCAATGCTTTGCAGTATGCTTCGGGGTGCACTTTATGTAATAGCACGAGGCCGCCGCTGTCCCTCACCACCGCATGAGCCTTTTGGATTTAGGCTTTTTTTAACTGAAGTACGTGGACTGATGGGAAGTAGCAGCCGCGTGTCCTCATAACAACTATACATGGACTGCAGGAAAACACCTTCAGGCAAGCCATAGCAGAGAAGCGGAGGCGCGGGGCGAGCCGTAGCCGGAGGGGCGCCGGGCGGAGCAGTGAGTCAATGATAGGCCGACTCGCAGCCGGGGCGGCTTAGGAGGTGGCAATGGCGGATCAATGACGGCGTGTCGAGGCCGAGGGGCTTGAGAGCAAAGCAGGTCTGTGTCCGGGTTGAAGCGCGGCTGCAACGCACTGGCGGAGGCCATGCCTACGTTCGTTTCCTGGGTCGTGGCCAGCTCTGTTGACTCAGTCCGTGTCCTCCTCAAAGTAGTGTTCTTCTTTCCTCCTCTTCTTCTTTTGACCTTATCGTGAGGGTGTTTCTGTAGTAGCACTTGTCCTTTTCCGACTCGGATGGATGTGGTAATCAACAAAAAACACATCTGATCTAACATCACTCAAGTAGTACTAGCCTTTCTCCTAGGAAAGAATCCTTGATGTTGGTTTTCACGTGGCGAAGTGCTAGTTTAAGTAGTACTAGTCTATTACTTTTGCCTTGGTCTTGTGTAATTGTCCGTAGATGGTAAGACGTGGCCGTGTTTTCTTGACCGGCCACAGCGGCTGTAGCGAATTTTGCCTTCGAGCCGGAAAACGAGACACCTTTGGTGGATTTCTTCAACTGTATCAAGGGAATCTTCCTGTTGATCTCAGCGACTTTATAGGACACTGCAGCAGAATCGTCGCGTGCGGCCACGCGCACAACCCTAAATTCTCTTATCTCTGATCTAGCACTACCAGCTCCGAGTTTAACCATGACACTACTCTCAAAAACGATGATTTTACCAGCTCTCTCCGAGGTTGTCTCATGTCGGGTTATCCTGCGGGCTTTCCGTGCTAGCCCTTTTTCATCCGATCAATCGTGAGCTTCTCGATCCCTAAAAATCTCCCTCCAAAAACTCATCACTAGTTCACCACCATGCGCAGCCCCATGGTGGGCGCCAACTGTCGAGGAATTGTCACGGCAAATGTCCTTAGTGTGAGGACTTAGTCGCGAGGCCAACGCATCTATGCGGTAGCTTGAGAGGGGTTGGGCGGAATCGAGAGACGCAACACAAGACAAGGATTTAGACAGCTTCGGGCCCCAGGAAACATCATCCGGTAATAACCCTACATACTGTTTGTGGCTAGGTCTCATTATGATCATGAGGGAGTCGCCGGTAAGCCGGCTCTTTGTGTCTAGCTCTAGAGATTGTTTCTTGCTTCCCCCCTCTTGGGGTGCCCTTCCCCTCCTTATATAAGTTAGAGGAGCGGGTTACATGTGGAGTCCTAGTAGAATTAGGACTAGTCTATCTTCTCTTACAAGCTGAACACAAGTCCGGGCCTTACTTCCTCGTAAAGGAAATATTCGTCATCCATTTTCTCTTAAGCTGGCCCATCATAACGTGAGCCGACCTTCTGGGCCTTGGGCCTTGTCTACTATCTGACCCATCGTCAGGGCCATCCTTGAGTCGCCAGTCCTCCGGCGAGTTACCAATGAAAATGCCAAGCCCGGCCGGGTCATACTTCCGGCCGGATCATACTGCGGGGTATATCCCCGACAGTTAGTGCGAAAAAATGATATAAAATGACTATAAAATGATTATAAAACATCCAAGATTGATAATAAAACAACATGGAATGATCAAAAATTATAGATACATTGGAGACGTATCAGATGCAACCAGAAGGTTTTGTCGATCCAAAGGGTGCTAACAAAGTGTGCATGCTCCAGCGATCCATTTATGGACTGGTGCAAGCCTCTCAGAGTTGGAATAAACACTTTGATAGTGTGATCAAAGCATATGGTTTTATACGGACTTTTGGCAAAGCCTGTATTTACAAGAAAGTGAGTGGGAGCTAGCATTTCTAATATTATATGTGGATGACATATTGTTGATTGGAAATGATACAGAATTTCTGGATAGCATAAAAGGATACTTGAATAAGAGTTTTTCAATGAAAGACCTCAGTGAAGCTGCTTACATATGGAGCATCAAGATCTATAGAGATAGATCAAGATGCTTAATTGGACTTTCACAAAGCACATACCTTGATAAAGTTTTGAAGAAATTCAAAATGGACCAGTCAAAGAAAGGGTTCTTGCCTGTGTTACAAGGTGTAAAGTTGAGTCAGACTCAATGCCCGACCACTGCAGAAGATAGAGAGAAAATGAAAGTCATTCCCTATGCTTCAGCCATAGGTTCTATCATGTATGCAATGCTGTGTACCAGACCTAATGTGTGCCTTGCTATAAGTATAGTAGGGAGGTATAATCCAGGAGTGGAGCACTGGACAGCGGTCAAGAACATCCTGAAATACCTGAAAAGGACTAAGGATATGTTTCTCGTTTATGGGGGTGACAAAGAGCTTGTTGTAAATGGTTATGTTGATGCAAGCTTTGACACTGATCTGGATGACTCTAAGTCACAATCCGGATACGTATTTATATTGAATGGTGGAGTTGTCAGTTGGTGCAGTTCCAAGTAGAGCGTCGTGGCGGGATCTACGTGTGAAGCGGAGTGCATAGCTGCTTCGGAAGCAACAAATGAAGGAGTCTGGATGAAGGAGTTCATATCTGATCTAGGTGTTATACCTAGTGCATCGGGTCCAATGAAAATCTTTTGTGACAATACTGGTGCAATTGCCTTGGCAAAGGAATCCAAATTTCACAAAAGAACCAAACACATCAAGAGACGCTTCAATTCCATCCGGCATCAAGTCGCGGAGGGAGACATAGAGATTTGCAAGATACATACGGATATGAATGTTGCAGACCCATTGACTAAGCCTCTTCCACGAGCAAAACATGATCAGCACCAAGACTCCATGGGTGTTAGAATCATTACTGTGTAATCTAGATTATTGACTCTAGTGCAAGTGGGAGACTGAAGTAAGTATGCCCTAGAGGCAATAATAAAGTTGTTATTTATATTTCCTTATATCATGATAAATGTTTATTATTCATGCTAGAATTGTATTAACCGGAAACTAAGTACATGTGTGAATACATAGACAAAGATGGTTATGTTTCCTAACCATAGACATGTGTTGTCATTTGATAAACTGATCACATCATTAGGAGAATGATGTGATGGACAAGACCCATCCATTAGCTTAGCATTATGATCGTTATAGTTTCATTGCTACTGCTTTCTTCATGACTTATACATGTTCCTCAGACTATGAGATTATGCAACTCCCAAATACCGTAGGAACACCTTGTGTGCTATCAACGTCACAATGTAACTGGGTAATTATAAAGATGCTCTACAGGTGTCTCCGAAGGTGTTTGTTGGGTTGGCATAGATCAAGATTAGGATTTGTCACTCCGTGTATTGAAGAGGTATCCCTGGGCCCTCTCGGTAATGCTCATCACTATAAGCCTTGCAAGAAATGTGACTAATGAGTTAGTTGCAGGATGAAGCATTACGGAACGAGTAAAAAGACTTGCCGGTAACGAGATTGAACTAGGTATGACAATACCAACGACCGAATCTCGGGCAAGTAACATACCGATGACAAAGGGAACAACGTATGTTGTTATGCAGTTTGACCGATAAAGATCTTCATAGAATATGTAGGAGCCGATATGAGCATCCAGGTTCTGCTATTGGTTATTGATCATAGATGTGTCTCGATCATGTCTACATAGTTCTCGAACCCGTATGGTCCGCATGCTTAACATTTGATGACGATTTGTATTATGAGTTATGTGTTTTGATGACCGAAGTTTGTTCGGAGTCCCGGATGAGATCACAGACGTGAAGAGGAGTCTCAAAATGGTCGAGACATAAATATTGATATATTGGAAGGCTATGTTTAGACACCGAAAAGTTTTCGGATGAGTTCGGGCATTTTCCGGAGTACCGGGAGGTTACCGGAACCACCCGGGGAGTTGTTGGGCCTTGGTGGGCCTTAGTGGGAAGAGGAGGAAGCGGCCAGGAGGTGCCCCCCCAAGCCCAGTCCGAATAGGACAAGGGGTTGGGGGCGTGGCCCCCCTCTCCCTTTCTTTCCCCCTCTCCTTTAGGTGTAATCCTACTGGGACTTGGAGTCCTAGTAGGACTCCCCTCTCCCGGCGCGCCTAGCAAGGGCCGGTCGGCCTTCCCTCCCTCCTTTATATATGGGGGCAGAGGGGCACCCTAGAACACACCAAGTTTTGCCTTACCCGTGTGTGGTGCCCCCCTCCAGAGTTAGACACCTCGATCATGTCGCCGTAGTGCTTAGGCGAAGCCCTGCGCCGGCAACATCATCATCATCATCGTCACCACGCCATCGTGCTGACAGAACTCAGCCTCGTCCTCAACTGGATCAAGAGCACGAGGGACGTCATCGAGCTGAACGTGTGCTGAACGCGGAGGTGCCGTACGTTCGGTACTTGGATCGGTTGGAATGCGAAGACGTTCGACTACATCAACTGCGTTACTAAACGCTTCCGTTTTCGGTCTATGAGGGTATGTGGACACACTCTCCCGTCTCGTTGCTATGCATCTCCTAGATATCTTGCGTGATCGTAGGATTTTTTTAATTACTACGTTCCCCAACAAAAATTACCAATTAAAGTCCTTTCCATGATTTAAGTTCATCTTCTACGAGGGAAATAAAGGAAAGGATAGATTTTCTAAGACGAGTTCTAGAGGATTTGATGAGAAAAGAATTGCATACCAAAGAAGGCAATACCTAGATCAATTCGTGTTTTTATGTCTGGCTAAGGGCGTTAAACAATAGCGCTTATTGGGAGGCAACCCAATTTTATTTTTGTTCTTTGCTTTTTGTTCCTGTTTAGTAATAAATAATTCATCTAGCCTCTGTTTAGATGTGGTTTTATGTTTTAATTAGTGGTTGTGCCAAGTTAAACCTTTAGGATAGCTTACGGTGATAGTTGTGTTGATCCTGCTAAAAATCAGAAACTTTTGCGCCCAGTAAATTAGTTTTGATAATTCACATAAACCTGATTTTTATCTGATTCTTTTTTATATGAATTTGTACATAAATGTCTCAGGTTTTCCTAATTTTACTAGATTTTTGGAGTTACAAAAGTATTCGAGAGTTACAGATTACTACAGGCTGTTCTGTTTTTGACAGATTCTGTTTTTCGCGTGTTGTTTGCTTATTTTGATGAATCTATGGGTAGTATCGGGGGGTATGAACCATGGAAAAGTTGGAATACAGTAGATATTACACAATTATAAATAAATAATGATTTTGCAATAGTACCTTAAAGTGGTGATTTATTTTCTTATACTAACGGAGCTCATGAGATTTTCTGTTGAGTTTTGTGTTGTGAAGTTTTCATGTTTTGGGTAAGGATTTGATGGACTATGGAATAAGGAGTGACAAGAGCCTAAGCTTGGGAATGCCCAAGGCACCCCAAGGTAATATTAAAGGACAAACAAATGCCTAAGCTTGGGGATGCCTCGGAAGGCGTCCCCTCTTTCGTCTTCATTTATCGGTAACTTTACTTGAGGCTATATTTTTATTCACCACATGATATGTGTTTTGCTTGGAGCGTCTTGTATTACTTAAGTCTTTTCTTTTTAGTTTACCACAATCATCCTTGCTGTATACACCTTTTTGGAGAGACACGCATGAATCATGATTTATTAGAATACTCTATGTGCTTCACTTATATCTTTTGAGCTAGGCAATATTGCTCTAGTACTTGACTTATATCTTTTTGGAGCACGGCGGTGGCTTTATTTTATAGAAATTGTTGAACTCTCATATTGACTTATATTATTTTGAGAGTCTTTTAGAACAACATGGTAATTTGCTTTGGTTATAAATTTAGTCCTAATATGATGGGCATCCAATATGGATATAGTGAAAACTTTCATATGAAGTGCATTGAATACTATGAGAAGTTTGATTCTTTATGATTGTTTTGAGATATGAAGATGGTGATATTAGAGTCATGCTAGTGGAGTAGTTGTGAATTTGAGAGATACTTGTGTTAAAGTTTGTGATTCCCATAGCATGCACGTATAGTGAACCGTTATGTGATGAAGTTGGAGCATGATTTATTTATTGATTGTCTTCCTTATGAGTGGTAGTCGAGGACGAGCGATGGTCCTTTCCTACCAATCTAACCCCCTAGGAGCATGCGTGTAGTACTTCGTTTCGATAACTAATAGATTTTTGGAATAAGTATGTGAGTTTTTTATGATTAATGTTGAGTCCATGGATTATGCGCATTCTCACCCTTCCACCATTGCTAGCCTCTCTAGTATCGCGCAACTTTCGCCGGTGCCATACACCCACCATATACCTTCCTAAAAACAACCACCATACCTACCTATTATGGCATTTCCATAGCCATTTCGAGATATATTGCGATGCAACTTTCCACCATTCCGTTTATTATGGCACGCTCCATCATTGTCATATTGCTTTGCATGATCATGTAGTTGACATCGTATTTGTGGCAAAGCCACCACTCATAATTCTTTCATACATGTCACTCTTGAATCATTACACATCCTGGTACACCACTGGAGGCATTCACATAGAGTCATATTTTGTTCTAAGCATTAAGTTGTAATTCTTGAGTTGTAAGTAAATAAATGTGTGATGATCTTCATTATTAGAGCATTGTCCCATGTGAGGAAAGGGTGATGGAGACTATGATTCCCCCACAAAATGGGATGAGACTCCGGACGAAAAAAGAGGTCAAAAAAAAGAGAAGGCCCAAATAATAAAAATGAGAGAAAAAGATAGTAGGGGCAATGTTACTATCTTTTTTCCACACTTGTGCTTCAAAGTAGAACCTTGATCTTCATGATAGAGAGTCTCCTATTTTGTCACTTTCATATACTAGTGTGAATTTTCATTATAGAACTTGGCTTGTATATTCCAACGATGGGCTTCCTCAAAATGCCCTAGGTCTTCGTGAGCAAGCGAGTTGGATGCACACCCACTTAGTTTTTTTGAGCTTTCATACACTTATAGCTCTAGTGCATCCGTTGCATGGCAATCCCTACTCACTCACATTGATATCTATTGATGGGCATCTCCATAGCCCGTTGATATGCCTAGTTGATGTGAGATTATCTTATCCTTTTTTTCTTCTCCACAACCACCATATTCTATTCCACCTTAGTGCTATATCCATGGCTCACGCTCATGTATTGCGTGAAGATTGAAAAAGTTTGAGAACATCAAAAGTATGAAACAATTGCTTGGCTTGTCATCGGGGTTGTGCATGATTTAAATATTTTGTGTGATGAAGATAGAGCATAGCCAGACTATATGATTTTGTAGGGATAGCTTTCTTTGGCCATGTTATTTTGAGAAGACATGATTGTTTTATTAGTATGCTTGAAGTATTACTGTTTTAATGTCAATATTAAACTTTTGTTTTGCTTTCGGATCTGAACATTCATGCCACAATAAAGAAAATTACATGGATAAATATGTTAGGTAGCATCCCACATAAAAAAATTTGTTTTTATTATTTACCTACTCGAGAACAAGCAGGAATTAAGCTTGGGGATGCTTGATACGTCTCCAACGTATCTATAATTTTTGATTGTTCCATGCTATTATATTACCTATTTTGGATGTTTTATATGCATTAATATGCTATTTTATATTATTTTTGGGACTAATCTATTAACCGAGAACCCAGTGCTAGTTTCTGTTTTTTTACCTATTTTAGAACTTCGCAGAAAAGGAATACCAAACGGACTCCAAACGGGATGAAACTTTCGCGATGATCTTTCTTGGACCAGAAGCAAACCACGAGACTTGGAGATGAAGTCGGAGACGCAATGAGGCGGCCACGAGGGTGGAGGGCTTGCCCAGGGGGGTAGGGCACGCCCCCTACCTCATGGGCCCCTCGTGGGTCTCCTGGCCTAGTTCCTTTGCCTATATATACTCTTATACCCTGAAAACATCCAGGGGAGCCACGAAACCACTTTTCCACCGCCCCAACCTTCTGTACCCGTGAGATCCCATCTAGGGACGTTTTTCAGCGTCCTGCTGGAGGGGGATTCGATCATGTAGGGCTTCCACATCAACACCATTGCCTCCCCGATGAAGCATGAGTAGTTTACCACAGACCTACGGGTCCATATAGCTAGTAGCTAGATGGCTTCTTCTCTCTCTTACCATGTTCTCCTCGATGTTCTTGGAGATCTATTCAATGTAATATTATTTTGCGGTGTGTTTGCCGAGATGCGATGAATTGTGGATTTATGATCAGATTATCTATGAATATTATTTGGTTCTTCTCTGAATTCTTATATGCATGATTTGATATATTTGCAAGTCTCTTCGAATTATCGGTTTAGTTCGGCCTACTAGATTGGTTTTTCTTGCAATTGGAGAAGTGCTTAGCTTTGGGTTCAATCTTGCGGTGTCCTTTCCCAGTGAAGGTAGGGGTAGCAAGGCACATATTGTATTGTTGCCATCAAGGATAAAAAGATGGGGTTTTCATCACATTGCTTGAGTTAATTCCTCTACATCATGTCATCTTACTTAATGCGTTACTCTGTTCTTTATGAACTTAATACTCTAGATGCATGCTGGATAGCGGTCGATGTGTGGAGTAATAGTAGTAGATGCAGAATTGTTTCGGTCTACTTGACACGGACGTGATGCCTAAGTTCATGATCGTTGCCTTAGATATTGAAAGCAAAAGTGCTCCCTAGGTGGTTTTGGTAATTAATGTCAACATATCCCTTGTTGGACTAACACTTTTATCTAGTATGTTTCAGATAAGTTCAACAATGGAGTGGCATGGACTAAAGGATGTGGGAACTCCTTCAAAATACTAAGGACAAATGATTGGCTCAAGCTCAAAAGCTCTAGACTCTTCATTTTACATTTTAGTGATCCAAGATCACATTGAGTCTATAGGAAAAGCCAATACTATCAAGGAGGGATGAGGTGTTGCTTAATGATCCTCTTGCTTCAAGTGCTTAGTGATATGCTCCAAATACCCTCAACTACTTTCCCACTTCCACACATATGTCCTAAACCTAAAGTCAAACTCGGCCCCACCGATTCTTCCTATCCGGCGCCATCGAGTTTGGATGTCTTAGCCACTGCCACAAACCCTAGGCAAATCGGTCTCACCGATGGGGATCTCGGTCTCGCTGAGATGGGATTGTAATCTCTCTATGTATGTCCATTATCAAAATCGGTCTCACCGAGTTTGAGCAATCGGTACTACCGAGATTGCAATGCAAACTTTCTGGTTGACTCATTACCAAAATCGGTCCCACCAAGTTTGAGTAATCGGTCCAACCGAGTTTGCCTGACCAACTCTCTGGTTAGCTAATTACCAAAATCGGTCTCACCGAGTTTGTGTAATCGGTCTCACCGAGATTACGTTATGCCCTAACCCTAACCATATCGGTCCTACCGAGTTTCTCAATTCGGTCCCACCGAGTTTGGCAAATTGTGTGTAACGGTTAGATTTTGTGTGGAGGCTATATATACCCCTCCACCTCCTCTTCATTCGTGGAGAGAGCCATTAGACTGAACCTACACTTCCAGCTTACTATTTCTGAGAGAGAACTACCTACTCATGTGTTGAGGCCAAGATATTCCATTCCTACCATATGAATCTTGATCTCTAGCCTTCCCCAAGTTGCTTTCCACTCAAATCCTCTTTCCACCAGATCCAAATCCTATGAGAGAGAGTTGAGTGTTGGGGAGACTATCATTTGAAGCACAAGAGCAAGGAGTTCATCATCAACGAACCATTTGTTACTTCTTGGAGAGTGGTGTCTCCTAGATTGGCTAGGTGTCACTTGGGAGCCTCCGACAAGATTTTGGAGTTGAACCAAGGAGTTTGTAAGGGCAAGGAGATCACCTACTTCGTGAAGATCTACTGCTAGTGAGGCAAGTCCTTCGTAGGCGATGCCATGGTGGGATAGACAAGGTTGATTCTTCATGGACCCTTCGTGGGTGGAGCCCTCCGTGGACTCGCGCAACCGTTACCCTTCGTGGGTTGAAGTCTCCATCAACGTGGATGTACGATAGCACCACCTATCGGAACCACGCCAAAAACATTCGTGTCTCCAATTGCGTTTGAATCCTCCAAACCCTTCCCTTTACATTCTTGCAAGTTGCATGCTTTAATTTCCTCTGCTCATATACTCTTTGCATGCTTGCTTGTTATGTATTGTGAATGTTAAACTTGTGCCTAAACTCCACTTAAACTTTAAAAAGGTTAAAAACTACAACTTTGGTACTTAGTGTCTAATCACCCCCCTCTAGACACCTCTTCTCAAGGTCCTACAAGTGGTATCAGAGCTTTGGTCTCCATTGCCTTGGTTTAATCACCATTGGAGGAAGATGGATGAGTCTACTTTGGGGAGTCTTAGACATAGAGTGCCTATTCTTGATGGAGAGTATTTTCATGAGTGAAAAAATGAGATGCTTGTAATTTTCAATCAATATCATTTGAACAAGTACATTGCTAGCCCTTGTGCACCTTATGTTGACCCTATGCATCCAACCCATGATGAGTCAATTGACATGGTTAGGAATCTTAGAACTGCCGAACTTATCATTAGAGGATTGCCTAGAAACTTGATTGGATGTTTGCCTACTTTTAACTGTGCCTATACTTTATGGAAATTTCTTGAGGAACGATTTCCAGATTATTCATTGAAAAATCTAGATGAAATTCTCCATAAGTCTATTGCTTTGAGTAAAATGAATACTAGTGATCCTATGTTTGGTGATCGTCTATTTGAGCTTACAAACCTCATGCATGCCAAAGGAAATGTTGGTATTATTAGTGATATTATTTCCGAAGCTATAAAAATTCATAGACAAGATCATTGTCAAACTCACTCTAACGAATCACCCTCTCTAGGATTTGATCCACCACATGACGATGTTGAACATGGATACTAAGATGATGATAGTGACTTCGATCTTGATGATGCAATGAGACACCTTGGTCTTATGGCAAATCTTCGGGGATATATGTCAGGAGGAAAGGAATGGGTTCTTGATAGTGGATGTACCGATCACATGACCGGAGATAAAGACATGTTTCGTGAGCTTGCTGATAATGATAGTCCTTGAAAGTATGTCACTTTCGGTGACAACTCAAAGGGTAAGGTGGTTGGCCTTGGTAAGGTGGCCATATCATATGATAGCTCCATACAGAATGTCATGCTCATTGAATCTCTTGGGTACAACTTACTTTCAGTATCTAGACTTGCTGATTTCGGTTTCAATGTCCTATTTACTGAAGTAGATTGCCAAGTGTTTCGTCGAGACAATCATAAAATGGTCTTTACAAGTGTGTGTAGAGGTGATCTATACATTGTTGATTTCACTAAAAAAGGCTCAACCTAAAACTTGCTTCATTGCGAAATCCTCAAAAGGTTGGTTATGGCATAGACGATTAGGTCACGTTGGCATGAGAAACCTTGACAAGCTTATTAAAGGGAATCGTATCCTTGGAGTTAATGATGTCATATTTGATAAGGATAGACTGTGCAGTGCTTGTCAAGCAGGTAAACAGGTTGGAGGAAGGCATCTCGTGAAGAACATCATGACCACAAAGAGGCCACTCGAGCTACTTCACATGGATCTCTTTGGTCCCAACTCTTACAAGAGTCTCGGTGGAATTTTTTTGGTCTAGTTATAGTTGATGATTTTTCAAGATTTACATGGGTGTTCTTTCTCGATGTTAAATCGCAGGTCCAAAAGATCTTCAAAAACTTTGCTAGGAAGGCCCAAAATCAATTTGAAGTGAAGATCAAGAAGGTTCGCAGCGACAACGGAACGGAGTTCAAGAACGCAAATGTGGACACCTTTCTTGACGAAGAAGGGATTTCACATGATTTCTCGGCTACGTACACACCTCAACAAAATGGAGTTGTTGAGAGGAAGAACCGGACGCTCATCAAAATGGCGAGAACGATGCTTGATGAGTACAAGACGCCAAAGCACTTTTGGGCAGAAGCGGTTGAGACAGCTTGTCATGCAACAAATCGCTTGTATCTTCACAAGCTACTCGGCAAGACGGCATACGAGCTCCTCACCGGTAACAAACCCCAAGTTGGATACTTTCGAGTATTCGGCTCAAAGTGCTACATTCTTGATAAGCATCGTCGTTCTAAATTTTCTCCTAAGTCTCATGAAGGTATCCTACTAGGTTATGGCTCAAACTCTCACACTTACGGTGTCTACAACAATTTCACCCGAAAGGTTGAAGAAACGGTAGATGTGAAGTTTGATGAATCTAATGGCTCGCAAGTAGAGCAATTGCCAATTGATGTAGGAGACAAAGATCCTTCGGAAGCAATCCAAGACTTGTCTATTGGCAAGGTCCGTCCAATGGAGGTGAAGGAGAGTACATCGTCCGTCCAAGTGGAAGCTTCTACCTCACGACAAGGTGAACCAAGAGTTGATACGGAAGCATCCACAAGTGGGACAAACCAAGATGAAGAAAACGAGGAAGTGCATCAAGATGAACGTCAACAACCTCCTTCTCCACCACGACAAGAGAACGACAACGCCAACAATGAAGAAGGCCAAGAAGAAGAACAAGATGAAGAAGATGTTCAACCAAGATCCAAGAAAAAGCTTTCACGAGTTCGAGCAAGAATTGCTAAAGATCATCCCGTCGAGCAAATCTACAATGACATTCAAACCGGGAGAATCACTCGCTCTAAAACTCATTTAGCTAACTTTTGTGAAAACTATTCTTTCATATCTAGCGTTGAACCTATGAAGGTTGAAGAAGCATTGGAAGATCCGGATTGGATAAATGCTATGCATGAAGAGCTACACAACTTTGAGAGGACCAAGTTTGGACATTGGTTGAGAAGCCCGACAACAACCACAACATCATCGGTACCAAATGGGTGTTTCGCAACAAGCAAGATGAAGATGGACAAGTAGTTCGCAACAAAGCACGTCTCGTCGCCCAAGGCTACACGCAAGTCGAAGGTATGGAGTATGGTGAGACTTACGCCCCCGTTGCTAGACTTGAGTCCATTCGCATCTTACTTGCCTATGCTAATCACCATGATATCACCTTGTACCAAATGGACATTAAAAGTGCTTTTCTAAATGGTGAAATAGAGGAGGAAGTTTATGTTAAGCAACCTCCCGGCTTTGTCAATCCTAAGAAACCCAATCATGTTTACAAACTTCACAAAGCTCTTTATGGTCTTAAACAAGCTCTTAGAGCATGGTATAAATGCTTGACCAAGTTCCTTATTGAAAAAGGCTTTGATATTGGGAAAATTGATTCTACTCTTTTTACTAAAAGGGTTAATGGAGAAATCTTTGTGTGCCAAATTTATGTTGATGATATTATATTTGGTTCAACTAACCCTCATTTTAGTGAAAAGTTCGGAAAGCTAATGTCGGAGAAGTTTGAGATGTCTATGATGAGTGAACTCAAGTTCTTTCTTGGGTTGCAAATCAAGCAAATTAAGGAAGGTACCTTTGTTTCTCAAACGAAGTACACCAAGGACTTATTCAAGAAGTTCAATATGCAAGAATGCAAAGGTATGACTACACCCATGCCTACTAGTGGGCATCTTGACTTAACCAAAGATGATGAACCGGTTGATCAAAAGGCTTATCGCTCTATGATTGGTTCATTGTTATATCTATGTGGTTCACGTCCCGATATTATGCTAAGTGTGTGCATGTGTGCACGATATCAAGCTGCTCCTAAAGAATGTCATCTTAAGACCGTGAAAAGGATAGTGAGATACTTAATCCATACACCAAATTTTGGCATTTGGTATCCTAAGAGGGCCTCTTTCGATCTTGTTGGCTACTCCGACTCGGACTATGCCGGAGACAAGGTTGATAGAAAGTCCACTTCGGGTACTTGTCAATTTCTTGGTAGATCTCTTGTGTCTTGGTCCTCTAAGAAACAAAACTCGGTATCCTTATCCACCGCCGAAGTGGAATACATTGCCGCTGGTTCATGTTGTGCTCAATTACTTTGGATGACCCAAACTCTTAAAGATTATGGGATATATGTGAAACATGTTCCATTGCTTTGTGACAATGAAAGTGCTATCAAAATTGGTCATAATCTGTGACGCCCCCGATTCAATCATACACTAATCATACACGCAAACGTGTACGATCAAGATCAGGGACTCACAGGAAGATATCACAACACAACTCTAAAAATAAAATAAGTCATACAAGCATCATAATACAAGCCAGGGGCCTCGAGGGCTCGAATACAAGTGCTCGATCAAAGACGAGTCAGCGGAAGCAACAATGTCTGAGTACAGACATAAGTTAAACAAGTTTGCCTTAAGAAGGCTAGCACAAACTGGGATACAGATCGAAAGAGGCGCAGGCCTCCTGCCTGGGATCCTCCTAACTACTCCTGGTCATCGTCAGCGGGCTGCACATAGTAGTAGGCACCTCCAGTGTAGTAGGAGTCATCGTCGACGATGGCGTCTGGCTCCTGGACTCCATCCTCTGGTTGCGACAACCAGAAAGAAAGGAAAGGGGGGAAAAGGGGGGAGAAAGCAACCATGAGTACTCATCCAAAGTACTCGCAAGCAAGGATCTACACTACATATGCATGGGTATATGTGTAAAGGGCCATATCGGTGGACTGAACTGCAGAATGCCAGAATAAGAGGGGGATAGCTAGTCCTATCGAAGACTACGCTTCTGGCAGCCTCCGTCTTGCAGCATGTAGTAGAGAGTAGACTGAAGTCCTCCAAGTAGCATCTCCAAGTAGCATCTCCAAGTAGCATCGGATAGCATAATCCTACCCGGCGATCCTCTCCTCGTCGCCCTGTAGAAAAGCGATAACCGGGTTGTATCTGGCACTTGGAAGAGTGTGTTTTATTAAGTATCCGGTTCTAGTTGTCATAAGGTCAAGGTACAACTCCAAGTCGTCCTGTTACCGAAGATCACGGCTATTCGAATAGATTAACTTCCCTGCAGGGGTGCACCACATAACCCAACACGCTTGATCCCATTTGGCCGGACACACTTTCCTGGGTCGTGCCCGACCGCGGAAGATCAACACGTCGCAGCCCCACCTAGGCACAACAGAGAGGCCACCACGCCGGTCTAAACCTAAGCGCACAGGGGTCTGGGCCCATCGCCCTTAGCACACCTGCATGTTGCGAGGGCGGCCGAAAGCAAAACTAGCCCCCTTAATACAAGAGCAGGCTTACGTTCCAACCCGGCGCGCGCCGCTCAGTCGCTGGCGTCACGAAGGCTTCGGCTGATACCACGACGCCGGGATACCCATAACTACTCCCGCATAGATGGTTAGTGCGTATACACCAAATGGCCAGACTCAGATCAAATACCAAGATCTCATTAAGCGTGTTAAGTATCCGCGAACGCCGACCAGGGCCAGGCCCACCTCTCTCCTAGGCGGTCTCAACCTGCCCTGTCGCTCCGCCACAAGGTAACAGTCGGGGGCCGTCGGGAACCCAGGCCCACCTCTACCGGGATGGAGCCACCTGTCCTTTCAGCCCCCATCTCCGAACAGTATCACAGGTAATGTAATAGAGTAAAGTATATGTAGTATATGCCCGTGATCACCTCCCGAAGTGATCACAGCCCAGTAGTATAGCATGGCAGACGGACAAGAGTGTAGGGCCACTGATGGAACACTAGCATCATATACTAAGCAGTAGGATAGCAGGTAAAGGTAACAACAGTAGTAGCAAGGACAGGCTATGCAGCAGTATAGGATTAACTGAAAGCAGTAACATGCTACACTACTCTAATGCAAGCAGTATAGAGAAGAGTAGGCGATATCTGGTGATCAAAGGGGGGGCTTGCCTGGTTGCTTGGGCAAGAAGGAGTGGTCGTCAACTCCGTAGTCGAACTGGGCAGCAGCAGCGTCGGTCTCGTAGTCTACCGGAGAGAAGAGGGGGAAGAAATAATGAATACAGAGCAAACAAAGCATCACAAAATATAACAAGGCAATACGCGGTGCCAGGGGTGATCTAACGCAGGGACAGGTGATACTTGTGAAGGGGGAACATCCGGGAAAGTATCCCCGGTGTTTCGCGTTTTCGGGCAGAGGTACCGGAGGGGGAAAGTTGTGTGTTCGGTAGGCTAGGGGTGTGTAGCGGACGAACGGGCTGCGTATCTGGATTCGTCTCGTCCTTCTGAGCAACTTTCATGTAGAAAGTATTTTCATCTGAGCTACGGATTATTTTATATTAATTTTAAAAGATTTAAATCATTTTTAAGATTTACTTAATTATTTTAAAACAACATTATCCAGAACAGTGTTTGCTGACGTCATCATGACGTCAGCAGTCAACAGAGGTGTTGACTGGTCAACTGACGTGTGGGTCCCGCATGTCATTTACTAAGACTAATTAAACAGGTTAATTAGTTTAATTAGTTGTTCAGTTTAATTAATCAAAATTAATTAAGTTAATTAATTCTTCAATTAATTAATTAATTAATTAATTGTTTTAATTTTTTTTATAAAACGTTCTCAAGGGGTGGGCCCCCCATGTCATTGGCCCTAGGGGCCAAACGGGCGCGCGGGTAACGGGAAACGGGCATGGGCGTGGGCACCCGTCGAGGCTGACCCAGGTGCGGTGGACGGAGCCCAGGGGCGCCGGACCCGGACGCCGACTGACCGGGGCCGCAGTTCGCGGCGGCGGCGAGGGCAGGGGACGGCGGCGCGCGGGCGCGTGCCCGAGGCCACCAGGGGAGGTGGGCTCCGGTGAGCCGTGGAGCAGAGGCGGATGGGGCCGGCGCGGGTGTGCGGAAGCAGGCACGGCCCGACGGTTCGAGCTGCAGCAGCAGGGGAGGAGGCTAAGGGCGCGAGGGGCCGGTGGCCAGGGGCGGGGCGGAGCGGCGCCTCCTGCAGCACGCAGCTGCGGGTCGAGGGGAGGCATGGCGAGCCGACGCGCGCGTGCGCTGGACGAGGCCGCGACCATGAGCGCGCGGGTCGACGGAGCCGGCGACAGAGATCAAGGGGAGAGGAGGAAGGGAGGGGTGGTGGATCATTGGGCCCTACAGGTGTGCGAGAATGAGCTCGGGGAGGGCTCGACGACGGCATGCTCCGGTGATGGAGACGGCGCGGTGGCTCCGGCGACGGGGAGGTCGAGGCGGAGGTGCTCCTGGTGGCTGCGGTGAGGCGTGGTGCGGTCAAGGTGGCCGGCGAGCGAGGGCGAGGAGGTCGGC
>NC_041381.1:424856101-424863813 GCF_002162155.2 Triticum dicoccoides
GCCGGTTAGGGTTTGGGGGAGGGAGTGGATAAGGAGGGGGTAGTGGGCCGGCCGGCTGGGCCAAGTGGGCGAATGGGCCGGCCCGCTGGGTCTGCTGGCCCACGAGGGGTCTTTCTCTCTCCTTTTCTTCTAGTTTTAGGTTTTAGTTTTTCTGTTTTGTTTTTATTTATTTTCTTTTCTGTTTTAAATCACTTTAAATTATTTAGACATTTTATTAAAATGTGTTTGCTGCACTATAATTACCCTTGTAATATTTGGCAACCACCGAACATTTTTGTTTCAATTTCTGAAAACTTTTATTATCGACATTAATTTTAAATTTGAATTTGACGCGGTTGAACTAACGGACATTTAGCAAAAGTAATCGGGATGACATGGCATCACTAGCAGAGGATCACTGTAGCTTACTTACCCGGGCGTCACAATTCTCCTCCACTACAAGAAATCTCGTCCCGAGATTTAAGAGGGGGACTAAGGGGGAAGGTCTGGTTACGAAATCCTAACGAATCTTCTCAGTCTTGGTTTCTCTTCTTGAAGAGGTCGATCTAGTACATTGACATCTTCATTTCTCTGCTTCAGGTCATCATGGTGATGTCGCCCTTTTCTCGGGAACTCCAACGTACTTACGAATAGGTAAGGGGTAGCTCGGCTACGACAGAATGCTTATGAGGGAAACAATCTGGGGGTTAACCCATGAAGGAGCATAAGATTATCTCTCGAGTTGAACATCTAGAATACATCAAGAGTAAGGTACGAAGGTACAATAACAGGTTCCAAGCGGATAGATAGTTGCTCGAAGTCTGAACCAGAGTGAGAAAGTGGTTCAGGGTAGTGAGAGTAAGTATTGCGTCTGATACCAGAATAGAGCACTAGGAAGGTGGCTCATGAATTACACACGAAACCAAGAGTAAGGGATAACTTTGTCAACAAGGTGTTCAGGAGATTCAGGTTTCGATCCTGTGGAACTGTGGGTTATGGGCCCACCATGTGGGTTAAAAGTAGGAAGGGCGATGACGTCTTGCACGATCATGTAAGCAAGGCATGTCAGAGGTTAGCCTATCAGTTATATGTCAGTAACCACGTCGGTACCAAGGGCGAGGGACGAAGAGAACCATTTTCCCGCTCGTTGAACGAGGCGGACCAATAGGCAAAGTTATCACCCATCGCTGCTTACCGAATGTCATCAACAATAGTAACAGGATCTTACAGGCAGAATGGTACAACAAGGTGCCTACCAAAGCAGGGAATTTTCTCTGCTCAGTTAAGTCAGATTCAGGAAAGGTTAAACAAAAGAATGGAAAGGAAAATGTGATTATCAGATTAAACAGAACAATGGAAAGGAAAATTGTGATTACACACAATTATTAGGAGTATCTCCTTCCCATGTACAAGCAGAACATGGCATACAGGGTAGGAGAGCAAGTACCCAACCATTCAGAATAGAGGCAAGGATTAATCAAGATGTTACCCATACAACGGTGTTTGGATAACTGACCAAGAAACATTTAGCATCACGCCTCCAATGTTCTTATTGAAGAGCGGGGTATCATAGTCATGCTTCGAGGTAGCAATGTTATGGTGTTTCAATCAAGGGCCAGACTTTGGATACACAAATGATCCATCAGGAGCAACTTATAAAATAAGTCTTACAATTTCCTTCAAGAAGAATGGTTATCCTTGCAAAGGAATTTATAATGATAGGTCCTCTAGCCAGGGGGGTGCTAGGCATGACATCATATTACCGGGTCATCAAAGGACCAACATCATATCTCGTGGAAAGTTGTCCCAACCATCATATCTGACCGAGATTCAGATCCGATTGGTGTCACGATACCTCAGACTCGGGATGTCCGAGAAGAAAAGGTGCAACACAAATAGACGAAATGACATTGCAAGATTCTCGGGAAATGAACTATGGGAGAGGGTTCCTAAAACAATAGTTCATTATTAAACCAAGGAGAGGATGAGGAGGTCGCTAATGGGCTCAGCGACATAGCATCGAGATTTCCCAAAAGATGGATTTCCACAATTATGTGAACAAGGAGATAACATTTGTCATATCAAATGATATAATGATGTATGCTCGAGGAAAAACATATACACATAAACATTTGTTTGAAAGTTGCACCCGAAATATGGGCTTAGGGTGCATCATCAAGTTAGAATGGTGATCCAATAAACAATAGTCTAAGAATGAACGGTTGACCATTTACTTGAAAGCAATAGGGTCGCTAGAAGTTTTGAATTCACACATCATAGTTCAATTGTCGGTTCTCCGTTTAGAAACAACACGGGGACCAAGGAATGAACGAAGATGGCAGGAAGTATCACTTGTACCAAGAATGCATAAGAGGTGGTGAAATTCTCATGACATTATTGACACAAAAGATGGTAATACTCCAAGGTAAGAAGATCAATTGCTGGATAGCATGGATGTCAAGGTATAACATGAAACACTAACAAGATTGTGTTGAACGGAAGGCAATAAAGTGGTCGAGATAACACAAATCATCGAGGGCAAGGATGGTATTTCTCTTCATGAATTCAATCGATATCCTGGAAGAGCTCAAAATGTTGATGATGATCATGACACATTTGTAGAGAGGTTTCATGAAGATATAATCGCTCGGCGATGACATCAAGTCAAATGAATGGTGAAGCGAAAGGTTATTGGAACCAAGGGTACGACACAAACTTGGAATCAAGTTTGTTGTTCAAGGAGAATTGATAGGACGAGGAAGCTCGACGTAAGCTTAGCTCATCATCGAAAGTTGTGCTCCGAGATTAAGGACCAGGTAGCACAGTTAAGGTTTAGCATGATAATGGTATAGCCGATCAGGCTAGGAGTTACGTGATGGAGTAATAAACTTGTAAGAAATGAAGGTTACCAAGAGTTGCTTAATCGCGATGCGGACTCGGTTCAGTTATCGGTGTCTTTGAGTGTTAAATAACTCAGAGCCCGTGAAAAATTGGAATCAATGAGAATGTAGTACTTGATGAAGAACTCATAAGGAGTTATGTAGTTCCAAGATAATCTCGAGATACCAGGGGGTAATACTCGACGACAGTCCAAAGTAGAGCGTGGACTGGGGTATTGCTATAAAGAAGATAAGTGCTTAAACATGCACGAGAAATGGTATTTAAAGGAGATCATGGTCGGAACCATGATTGCAAAAGGCCAGATCCCAGATATAAGATGTACTTATACCAAGGGAATAATTAATTTAAGAGAAGCTTTAATGATAAGATCTACATCGTGTCCATGGGCATGAACACAAAGTTCAAGGTCGACTCCCACTTCCATAATGCATAACCTTCCATTCACTTCTCGTTCTCAAAGAAGTTGTATGGTAGAAAATTATCTGCTAAACACTAGAAGGGTTGACTTGTCAAAACCTTCCGGTTCATACGGTTTTTAAGGAAGGTATAGGTTCAACCCATAGGGGCTTCTTAGAAACATATACCACAAGTTTCAAGAGTAAATATCACAAGCTCGAAAGTAGAGCAAGGTTGAGAAAGTAGATGATACAATTTACCAAAGGCATTATGTATCCAAGGGAAGGCTCACAAGGTTATTGAATATGAAGGACAATGTCGGATAAAATCCATTAAAGGATCTGTTGGTCCATAACAGAGCTGATGTGAGCATCGGCACACAATCAGAGGAAGTAACAATGCAAAGAAATTGGATTATAGAAACAACTGAATAACTTAGAGCTCAATTGCTAAGGAATTATGATTTACAAAGCGAAGGATCAGAAGCAGGCGCTCTGATCAAGGATGGATAAGTTCAATAGACTTAGGGGCACAATCGACGACAATTTAATTGGCGAGAACCAGTTCATGATTAAAACAACGTCTGAGCCGGAAGGATGAATTCTAGGATCTGTTTGAGGATTGCGAGCATTCGCAACAAATCGAAACAACGGACTCAAAATGATAATGACAATGGATGTCAACAAGATTACTAGACTTATGGGATTAACCATAATGCAAGCAATCAAGAATTTCAAGAGCAATAGGATGCTCAGGATTTTCGGAAGATCGAATGGTATTTTGAGGATTGGTGACATACATGAATCAACTGGGGATGAGTGGATACTCGATAAGTGCGAGAAATTATCCGTAGGGGTATTCATGTAACAAAGAACTGCAAGGCAATAGTCACAAAGTATTCTCGGAACACTAGATAGAATTTCGAGGTATCTTGTAATAACAAGATCGACTGGGTATAAAGTAAGAACGACGGGTGTAAGTATTTATCCATAGGGATATTGCAATGGTAGGGAAGTGCAAAAGCAACGGGCACAAGGTCTCGAGAGAATATCGAAAGGTATCTTCGGAATCCTTCGGTGCACAAGGTAATCATCTGGACTGAAGAGGCTCTCCAGGAGAAAGTATTATCGAGAACCTAGAGTCAGAGTTAGTAAAAATCGTTTAACCCGAATAGAAGAGAGATCAGATTCCTAGAGTACAGATCGAGGAGTAAAAGATCCTAATACCACCCAATGGCGACGTGGGCCCATGGGCCGCACAGCCATGTTAGTAAAACAGTTTTCATCGACTAGACTCAACTTCGGCCAAGGAGTGTGGAAAGGGGATTCCTACAGGCAGTCGGCTCTGATACCAAATTGTGACGCCCCCGATTCAATCGTACACTAATCATACACGCAAACGTGTACGATCAAGATCAGGGACTCACGGGAAGATATCACAACACAACTCTAAAAATAAAATAAGTCATACAAGCATCATAATACAAGCCAGGGGCCTCGAGGGCTCGAATACAAGTGCTCGATCAAAGACGAGTCAGCGGAAGCAACAATATCTGAGTACAGACATAAGTTAAACAAGTTTGCCTTAAGAAGGCTAGCACAAACTGGGATACAGATCGAAAGAGGCGCAGGCCTCCTGCCTGGGATCCTCCTAACTACTCCTGGTCATCGTCAGCGGGCTGCACGTAGTAGGCACCTCCAGTGTAGTAGGAGTCGTCATCGATGATGGCGTCTGGCTCCTGGACTCCAACATCTGGTTGCGACAACCAGAAAGAAAGGAAAGGGGGGAAAGGGGGGGAGAAAGCAACCGTGAGTACTCATCCAAAGTACTCGCAAGCAAGGATCTACACTACATATGCATGGGTATATGTGTAAAGGGCCATATCGGTGGACTGAACTGCAGAATGCCAGAATAAGAGGGGGATAGCTAGTCCTATCGAAGACTACGCTTCTGGCAGCCTCCGTCTTGCAGCGTGTAGTAGAGAGTAGACTGAAGTCCTCCAAGTAGCATCTCCAAGTAGCATCGCATAGCATAATCCTACCCGGCGATCCTCTCCTCGTCGCCCTGTAGAAAAGCGATCACCGGGTTGTATCTGGCACTTGGAATGGTGTGTTTTATTAAGTATCCGGTTCTAGTTGTCATAAGGTCAAGGTACAACTCCAAGTCGTCCTGTTACCGAAGATCACGACTATTTGAATAGATTAACTTCCCTGCAGGGGTGCACCACATAACCCAACACGCTTGATCCCATTTGGCCGGACACACTTTCCTGGGTCATGCCCGGCCGCGGAAGATCAACACGTCGCAGCCCCACCTAGGCACAACAGAGAGGCCAGCATGCCGGTCTAAACCTAAGCGCACAGGGGTCTGGGCCCATCGCCCTTAGCACACCTGCACGTTGCGAGGGCGGCCGAAAGCAGAACTAGCCCCCTTAATACAAGAGCAGGCTTACGTTCCAATCCGGCGCGCGCCGCTCAGTCGCTGGCGTCACGAAGGCTTCGGCTGATACCACGACACCGGGATACCCATAACTACTCCCGCATAGATGGTTAGTGCGTATAGACCAAATGGCCGAACTCAGATCAAATACCAAGATCTCGTTAAGCGTGTTAAGTATCCGCGAACGCCGACCAGGGCCAGGCCCACCTCTCTTCTAGGCGGTCTCAACCTACCCTGTCGCTCCGCCACAAAGTAACAGTCGGGGGCCATCGGGAACCCAGGCCCACCTCTACCAGGATGGAGCCACCTGTCCTTTCAGCCCCCATCTCCGAACAGTATCACAGGTAATGTAATAGAGTAAAGTATATGTAGTATATGCCTGTGATCACCTCCCGAAGTGATCATAGCCCAGTAGTATAGCATGGCAGATGGACAAGAGTATAGGGCCACTGATGGAACACTAGCATCCTATACTAAGCAGTAGGATAGCAGGTAAAGGTAACAACAGTAGTAGCAAGGACAGGCTATGCAGCAGTATAGGATTAACTGAAAGCAGTAACATGCTACACTACTCTAATGCAAGCAGTATAGAGAAGAGTAGGCGATATCTGGTGATCAAAGGGGGGGCTTGCCTGGTTGCTCGGGCAAGAAGGAGTGGTCGTCAACTCCGTAGTCGAACTGGGCAGCAGCAGCGTCGGTCTCGTAGTCTACCGGAGAGAAGAGGGGGAAGAAATAATGAATACAAAGCAAACAAAGCATCACAAAATATAACAAGGCAATACGCGGTGCCAGGGGTGATCTAACGCAAGGACAGGTGATACTTGTGAAGGGGGGGGGGACATCCGGGAAAGTATCCCCGGTGTTTCGCGTTTTCGGGCAGAGGTACCGGAGGGGGAAAGTTGTGTGTTTGGTAGGCTAGGGGTGTGTGGCGGACGAACGGGCTGCGTATCCGGATTCGTCTCGTCGTTCTGAGCAACTTTCATGTAGAAAGTATTTTCATCTGAGCTACGGTTTATTTTATATTAATTTTAAAAGATTTAAATCATTTTTAAGATTTACTTAATTATTTTAAAACAACATTATTCAGAACAGTGTTTGTTGACGTCATCATGACATCAACAGTCAACAGAGGTGTTGACTGGTCAACTGACGTGTGGGTCCCGCATGTCATTGACTAAGACTAATTAAACAGGTTAATTAGTTTAATTAGTTGTTCAGTTTAATTAATCAAAATTTATAAAGTTAATTAATTCTTCAATTAATTAATTAATTAATTAATTATTTTAAATTTTATTATATTTTTTTATAAAACATTCTCAAGGGGTGGGCCCCCCATGTCATTGGCCCTAGGGGCCAAACGGGCGCGCGGGTAACGGGAAACGGGCACGGGCGTGGGCACCCGTCGAGGCTGACCCGGGTGCGGCGGACGGAGCCCAGGGGCGCCGGTCCCGGGCGTCGACTGACCGGGGCCGCAGTTCGCGGCGGCGGCGAGTGCAGGGGACGGCGGCGCGCGGGCGCGTGCCCGAGGCCACCAGGGGAGGCGGGCTCCGATGAGCCGTGGAGCAGAGGCGGATAGGGCCGGCGTGGGCGCGCGGAAGCAGGCGCGGCCCGGCGGTTCAAGGCTGCAGCAGCATGGGAGGAGGCTAAGGGCGCGAGGGGCCGGTGGCCAGGGGCGGGGCGGAGCGGCGCCTCCTGCAGCACGCAGCTGCGGGACGAGGGGAGGCATGGCGAGCCGGCGCGCGCGTGCGCTGGACGAGGCCGCGGCCATGAGCGCGAAGGTGGACGGAGCCGGCGACAGAGATCGAGGGGAGAGGAGGAAGGGAGGGGTGGTGGCTCACTGGGCCCTGCAGGTGTGCGAGAATGAGCTCGGGGAGGGCTCGACGGCGGCATGCTCCAGCGATGGAGACGGCGCGGTGGCTCCGGCGACGGGGAGGTCGAGGCGGAGGTGCTCCTGGTGGCTGCGGCGAGGCGTGGTGCGGTCGAGGTGGCCGGCGAGC
>NC_041381.1:424864373-424870042 GCF_002162155.2 Triticum dicoccoides
GAGTGGATAAGGAGGGGGTAGTGGGCCGGCCGGCTGGGCCAAATGGGCGAATGGGCCGGCCCGCTGGGTCTGCTGGCCCGGGGGGGGTCTTTCTCTCTCCTTTTCTTCTAGTTTTAGGTTTTAGTTTTTTGTTTTGTTTTTATTTGTTTTCTTTTCTGTTTTAAATCACTTTAAATTATTTAGACATTTTATAAAAATGTGTTTGCTGCACTATAATTACCCTTGTAATATTTGGCAACCACCGAACATTTTTGTTTCAATTTCTGAAAACTTTTATTATCGACATTAATTTTAAATTTGAATTTGACGCGGTTGAACTAACGGACATTTAGCAAAAGTAATCGGGATGACATGGCATCACTAGCAGAGGATCACTATAGCTTAATTACCCGGGCGTCACATAATCCTGTGCAACATTCTCAAACTAAGCATATTGAAGTTCATCATCATTTCATTCGAGATCATGTTGCTAAGGGTGACATTGATCTTAAGCATGTTCGCACTGAAAAGCAATTAGCGAATATATTCACTAAACCTCTTGATGAGAAAATATTTTGCAGGTTAAGAGGAGAATTTAACATCATTGATGCTTCAAACTTGGAGTATAAACTCCATTGGATACATGCAAGACATGAGCTTATGACTAATCCTTGATATTTCTCTTATGATCAAAATCTTATGTCTTGGATATATTTGTATCTTGCATGTTATCTAACCCATGTAGGTACTTGGTTGAATCAAATTCCATGAGATTGTAACCTACTCATATCTTGAGCAATCTCTACTTCACCAAGTCTCTACACAAAGGTGGTTGAAGACAAGGAAGCACAAAACCATTCAAACATATCCTTTGACAAATTCTATGTTGAGATTCATGATTGTCATTTTTGGATACACAAGTGCTCTTCCTTGCAAGAACTAACCCATGTAGGTAGATGGACTCAAATTCCAAGTGGTGCTCCAAATTCTTGATGAGCTACATCAACCTTGAGCAACCCACACAAGTTCAACTACATGGACAACACCACCAACCAAGGTATGTTATTCCATCTTAGAGAAGCTTTACTCCAAGTCATGAGTTAAAGCAACTCGACAAGATGTGAATACATCAAGATGCTTAAACGAAAAATGGCAACCCCATTTTGAGCTTAAACGATGAGTATGACCCATGGTCAAGTGATCTCACTTGACTCCTAAGTCAATATACTCTAACATAGGTGACTTAGTCGCCGACCATCTCTAGATGAAGTTCTCTTGTGTTCTCTTCTATGTTTTTGCATTTGTCTCATGCATATGTGTTTCCCCTTTCAAAAAAAACTTCATCTAGATTCCTTTCTGTTTGCTCTGCATTTTCTGCATCCAATTCATTGCATATCATTCAGTAAATTCCTTGCAAATCTTTGTGAGATCTTATTAGTCTAGTGAGCTGAGGTGACGAGTGTTTTCTCTGAAATGAACTCGGTTACACCGATTTGTTATTTTCGGTCCAACCGAATCCTATCAGTACCACCAAAGCATACCACTCGGTGCCACCGATTTCACAACAGGAAAATTAGTTTGCCACTTATTTTGTGTTTCTTCTGATCCATCTCCACTCAATGGATCTTGTCCTCTACAAGCATCACATTTTTATCATTGCTTTATGTTGTGACTCAAGATCAAACCCATTCACGACAAATTCCAGAGGGGGAGAGAGAGATTACATCTTTATCAAGCCCTTCTTGGAAATTGATGTCAAAGGGGGAGAGAGAGATCACATCAAAGCTTATCATTTAGAGAGAGAGATCACATCAGAGAGAGAGTATCACCTTCTCAGGGGGAGAGAGATCCTTCAGGGAGAGAGAGAGAGAGATCTCCAGGGGGAGAGAATACTAGTAGAATGTATTTCTCAAGGATCCCAGATGCTTGGTGTTCAAGAGGAGAGATGCCACATGTCTTCTTGAGGGGAAAGACATGTTCATATGTGCTTATTTGCATTAGTTTGCATTAGCCCTAATTATTTATATCTTTCAGCTCTGATTTTATGTTCCCTATCTTCTCCCGGTATCCTATGCTAGATTCAGGGGGAGCAAGACATCTAAGGGAAAGAAATCATTTAAATTCATTGCACATCTTTACTCTTGGGGACATGTCTAATCCAATGTAGTACTTAGTACTCACTCTCTACATGTCATCCCAGTCTTGGTATTCTTGTGGTTTCTTCTATTTGCTCTGACTAGTAGATGTATCTATGTTATCTAACCTTGTTTACGCAGGTTCATTCCATCCTAAGCCAACTCAAGACTACAAGGTAAGTATATGCATCACAATCATGTGTATGAGGAATTCTTGCTGATGTACATACTGTTTTCAAGAAGGACTCTTGGGCATGAAGGTATTTCCTTCAATACTTTTTGCTCTGATGCATATGGCCAAGATACATGTAACACATTGCCTGCTCTATCATGGTTATGCTATCACATGCTTCTATATTTCATATTCACATGATTGCATACATGTAGGGGGAGCCTATGCTTGTTACATGTCTTTCCAAAGCTTTACTTGCTATTTCTTATATCTTTATCTAAAGCTTTGATGTATGTTGTCATCAATTACCAAAAAGGGGGAGATTGAAAGCACAAGTGCTCTCTAGGTGGTTTTGGTAATTAATGTCAACATATCCCTTGTTGGACTAACACTTTTATCTAGTATGTTTCAGATAAGTTCAACAATGGAGTGGCATGGACTAAAGAATGTGGGAACTCCTTCAAAATACTAAGGACAAAGGATTGGCTCAAGCTCAAAAGCTCAAGACTCTTCATTTTACATTTTAGTGATCCAAGATCACACTGAGTCTATAGGAAAAGCCAATACTATCAAGGAGGGATGAGGTGTTGCTTAATGAGCCTCTTGCTTCAAGTGCTTAGTGATATGCTCCAAATACCCTCAACTACTTTCCCACTTCCACACATATGTCCTAAACCTAAAGTCAAACTCGGCCCCGCCGATTCTTCCTATCCGGCGCCACCGAGTTTGGATGTCTTAGCCACTGCCACAAACCCTAGGCAAATCAGTCTCACCGATGGGGATCTTGGTCTCACCGAGATGGGATTGTAATCTCTCTGTGTATGTCCATTATCAAAATCGGTCTCACCGAGTTTGAGTAATCGGTACTACTGAGATTGCAATGCAAACTTTCTGGTTGACTCATTACCAAAATCGGTCCCACCGAGTTTGAGTAATCGGTCCAACCGAGTTTGCCTGACCAACTCTCTAGTTAGCTAATTACCAAAATCGGTCTCACCGAGTTTGTGTAATCGGTCTCACCGAGATTACGTTATGCCCTAACCCTAACCATATCGGTCCTACCGAGTTGCATTTCGGTCCCACCGAAAATCCTAACAGTCACTAGATTTGCTGAATTGGTCCGACCAAGTTTCTAAATTAGGTCCCACCGAGTTTGACAAATTGTGTGTAACGGTTAGATTTTGTGTGGAGGCTATATATACCCCTCCACCTCCTCTTCATTCATGGAGAGAGCCATTAGACTGAACCTACACTTCCAGCTTACTATTTCTGAGAGGGAACTACCTACTCATGTGTTGAGGCCAAGATATTCCATTCTTACCATATGAATCTTGATCTCTAGCCTTCTCCAAGTTGCTTTCCACTCAAATCCTCTTTCCACCAGATCCAAATCCTATGAAAGAGAGTTGAGTGTTGGGGAGACTATCATTTGAAGCACAAGAGCAAGGAGTTCATCATCAATGCACCATTTGTTACTTCTTGGAGAGTGGTGTCTCCTAGATTGGCTAGGTGTTACTTGGGAGCCTCCGACAAGATTGTGGAGTTGAACCAAGGAGTTTGTAAGGGCAAGGAGATCGCCTACTTCGTGAAGATCTACCGCTAGTGAGGCAAGTCCTTCGTGGGCGACGGCCATGGTGGGATAGACAAGGTTGCTTCTTCGTGGACCCTTCATGGGTGGAGCCCTCCGTGGACTCGCGCAACCGTTACCCTTCGTGGGTTGAAGTCTCCATCAACGTGGATGTACGATAGCACCACCTATCGGAACCACGCCAAAAACATTCGTGTCTCCAATTGCGTTTGAATCCTCCAAACCCTTCCCTTTACATTCTTGCAAGTTGCATGCTTTACTTTCCGCTGCTCATATACTCTTTGCATGCTTGCTTGTTATGTATTGTGAATGTTAAACTTGTGCCTAAACTCCACATAAACTTTAAAAAGGTTAAAAACTGCAACTTTGGTACTTAGTGTCTAATCACCCCCCCTCTAGACACCTCTTCTCAAGGTCCTACAGATATCATCATAATTATGTGCTCTTCTATCAATTGCTCGGCAGTAATTTGTTCACCCACCGTAATATTTTGCTATCTTGAGAGAAGCCACTAGTAAAACCTATGACCTCGGGTCTCTTTTCCATCATATAAGTTCTCTTTTACATCATACTAGTTTCGGATCTACTATTTTGCAATCTTTTACCTTCTGATCTATAAACCAAAAATACCAAAAATATTTACTTTACCGTTTATCTATCTCTATTAGATCTCACTTTTGCAAGTAACCGTGAAGGGATTGACAACCCCTTTATCACGTTGGGTGCAAGTTGTTGATTGTTTGTGCAGGTATTCAGTGACTTGTGCATTGTCTCCTACTAGATTGATACCTTGGTTCAAAAACTGAGGGAAATACTTACTCTACTTTGCTGCATCACCCTTTCCTCTTCAAGGGAAAAACCAACGCAAGCTCAAGAGGTAGCACGCGGCAGTGCAGAATTCGACCGTGCACCTGGGGCATGGGTGGCGCCGCGCGACGCTCCTTCTGGATGACGTGTTGGGGCAGAGGTGAGCGCTCCTCCTCCTTGACGACGGGCCTAGGCAGCAGGAGAGCCGCTCCTCCTTGACGTGGCGCCTGATTTGGACGATGTGGGTGCGCGGCGGAGATGACGGAGCACATGAAGGGGATGTTGGCTCCAGCTTCACGGGGAGGAGCGTCCCCGGTGGCGTAGCCGGGACGTTGATGTGGATGATGGAGCGAGGGAGCATCAACTCCATTAACTCTTCAAACTCTGCGCCGGTGGCAGCTAGACCTGGCCCGGCACCACATGCATGGACTTCTGTGGTGGTTGCTAGCCCTCCTCGTCGCAGGAGGAGATGCCGATCTCCGCCTTCATCGAGGAGCCGCCCGCGATGAGGACGACTACCCCGGAGTTCGAGGGCGGTGTTACCACGACCTGTCAGATCCTGCCCCGGGACTGCCTGCTGGCGTCGACGCCCAGGAGTTTCCCATCACCGGAAATGTGGATGGAGATGGGCGGGAAGAGGGGAGGAGGACGAAGACGAGGAGGATGCGATGTGGATGGTGCCGAAGCACGACTTATATAGCCGCGGTCAGGCCATGCGAAGGGTCGGTCAGCCGCTTCAATATGGCGTAGCGGCCAGAGTTTGTTCCTTAGGAACCTCCGTCTGCATTGAAGCTGCGGCTGCTGAGAGGTTGCATCGGTTAGCGTCGCCCTCCCTCCCCTCGGTCAAATCATGACATTAATGTCGGCCTCCGTGTGCTTGGGGCCGTCATGAATGCAGCGTGGTAAGCGGCGCATGCAGGAAGGAAAGTGCGGGAGGGGCGGGTGATGTATTTTTGGTGGGCCAGGGCGGTCTGAAGCGGGCGTGTAA
>NC_041381.1:424870323-424882793 GCF_002162155.2 Triticum dicoccoides
GGCTCTAGTATGCGGGAGAAATCGCGAAACCGCTCTGCGGACCGATACTGGCCTGCGTTGGATGCCTTCTGTGATCCGGACAACACAGTTTGAACGGTTGCAAGATGTTTGAGGGTCGGCATTGAAGATGCCATAATATAGGTGCGCGATACTAGCACCCGAGTTGGCTGGGCGAAGTGCGTGCACATATGTGTTTGCTTGTTGTACCCTGACGTTTGTAAGGGCATCTCCAACGGCAACCCGCAAAAAACATACCGCATCCGTTCGCCGACAGGGGCGGACCAGTCCGCGGACATGAATGCGGGAGGTCGACATGCAACGCTAGTCGCATATATTTCGAACTATGTTTCAACAAACCGTATGGAATTCATTCAAACCGGCCGATATTCATCAAAGTTCGGACAAAAAATAGCACAAATCATCCACACATAGCATGCAACTTAAGTCTAGCACAACAATGTCTCAAATTCGACAAGATCCCGGATGTCCAACAAGTTTTTCATAAACATATCATGTCCTCCCAGTCTCCCACACATACTTCCCCTTTAGCTTCATTCATCAGTGTGTTCACGTAAATGGCCATCCCTCTGACCTGTGATACACCACGGCGGTGCATGCGGGCTACATATAATGTGTAGACGGACGTTGAGTGAATGAATCAATCAACAAGTTGAGGAAGAGGAAGTAAAACTTACCATCTCCTCCATGTCCGCGTGCAATTGCCACCTTGCCTCGAGCTGACTAACCAAGTTGCAAAACTTGATGACACTGACCTGGATAGCGTGCCAGAGATACGACAACGACCTCATGTTGCGTCCTTGAATGATGTACATGTCGTAGTGCGCAATGTGCTTTTCTGCCTGAAACTTCTCATGCACTCGCTCCCAGAAGGACGGCCCTCTGGTTCTGTCTATGAAATCTGCGGATACGGCCAGCCACACATCACACAACAACTCATCCTTCATGGTCGAGTAGCTCATCATCCTATGTACTCTAAAAAATAACATAGTATTTGAAAATAAACTCAATGACATTTGATCGAACACCTGCGGGAGGTGGCGTCTCATGGAGGTCGTCGATAGCGGACAAAGTGTACCTAGGTACAAACGGCTCCAGGACTGAAAGCCCCGTCAGAACGGCAACCGGGCGCGTCGGTGCTGGTCGCGTACGTCCGACAATGCCTGTGGCGGCCGGAGACGAACAACAACAATGGTGGAGGTGGAGGGTGTGGATGTAAAGTAAGGGGAAGAAGGGGCAGAGTGGAAGAAAATGAGACCGGAAGGGGGGATTGGGTGGGCCGGGGGTGTCGGAGTCCTACGTTCCAGGTGTTCGGACTCCCGCAAATCTTTCACACTCTTGTCTTCAATTTACCGGAGAAATCGCGTCCCAATCGCCCCACAGACCGATATAGATCAACGTTGGATGACTTTTATGATCCAAACAACGCGGTTTAAACGGTTGCGGGAGGTTTACGGGTCCACTTTAAACATGCCCTACCACCCATCAGCGACATTTCGATGCCAAACGCCCCTTCTGTTCATATCCCAGCCGCCCCCTACAAACCAGAGAGCCACGGCGGAGCACTCAGCAAAGCTCTTATCCAGTGGCAACATGGCATGGCATGGCAGGGCACATCGTCGTCACAGGCGCCCGCGCGGCCCGGGCCAGGCGGCACGCAGTCCACTCGCCGCTCACATGGAGTCGACCGAGCGGAGACGCGCGGCGACAGCGAGCCACAGAACGAACGAGAGCGAGAGCCCCGATGGTTACCCGGTCGCTGTTGGGCCGTTCGCCGAGCCAGCAGACCGCGCGCACCCGCCGCTGCCCCCGGCCGTGCCGGTAGTTAGTTAGTGGTCCCTGGCCGAATGGCTTCGCCCGCGGAACAAGCTCCGTCTCTGTCTCTTCAATCTGGCCGTATCTAGGAGTGCATCTATTCATTCTATCCCCACGACACCCGCCGCTGCACTGTGGATTGGACGCCCCACCCGTCGGGCGCGCCCGTGCTCCTGCTCCACGACCACACCCATCGCTGCTGACCCCAGATGTTTGGGAGTTCACGGATCGTAGTCTCGAGTTGGGCCTCTCATTATTGAGCAAGCGATGGGTCTGAGCCTGCATCAGTGAGTACCAACGAACGGATTATGGAGCGGGACGAAGCAAGGCATGCAGGCATTGAGGCATGGTCCGCAGCCCGCGCACATGGGGGGAGCCTGGTTTGCTGATTGCTGTGTCGCCGCTTTCGTCTCTGATTAAGTGCGAGTTTTGCTGGACTTTTCTCATCTCTTCCAAAGCACAAATTAAGCACAGCTTCTCATAAGTGCGTGCGTGTCGCTTTCCTTTGCTCCCCCAGGTCAAAGTGGCATCTCCCTTTTCCCGCAAAGAAGATACGCATCTCCGTTCCACAACAACGGACTGTTTTTTTTTTTTTTTTTTGAAACAAGGCAAAAGATTTGCCATTTTTATTGGTTAAGGGAGAAGGTTTAAGACAAGTAACCGTAAAACGGGAGACAAATATCTACTCTCGCGACATTACAATACTCAAGTGTGTGGCACCGGCAATAGCCCAAAGATGAGCCTCCTCTTTTATCTTCGCGACGAGCATCATCGTCGTAGCAGCGGTGTTACGAAAAAACCTTGCATTACGCTCTTTCCAAATCTCCCAAGACATAAGTATGAACAAGGAGGCGATAGCCTTTCTCTGATCTCCACGCTCAATCACATTTTTAATGCATCATTCTCAAACCGTAGCCTCATTTCGTCGGCTCCTCACCACATCACCATGTATATTAAGCCATGTTGCGACCTCGATCCAGACACGCTGGGAGAACCTGCATTGAAAGAGAAGGTGTGCCCGCAAAGAAGATACGCATCTCCGTTTCGCAACAGCGGACTGTTGTGACCCCGAGGTGAAATCTCCGAGCAAACACAGACACTCGCGGTCGACGTGCGCATCGTTTTCCTGCACTCTAACAAACAATCAGTACCCCGTGATATCTGTATGGAGAAAGGACGTGACGGCCATTCCTTCCTTGGGGTAATCCACGATCCCCGATCGTACTTATTGACCTTGACCACACGGCCATGCCATGCCACGTGAACTTGTGTGCAGATGCAAACTCGCATGTTCGCTTGCTTAAGCCTATAAGCAACGCCAACATGCGCATCCGTGTTTCGTCGTCGACCACCGTACCCTCAACTTCAGGTTAACTGCTCGTCCGGAAAAAGAAAACAACATCACCTTCATTGCACTGCACGCATTCAAGTCGCATTGTTGCGAGTAAACGTACTACGAGTGAGCCGCAATCCCGGCTCACCGCATCAACGAGCGTGCGTGCACGTCCACGCCTTCGTCGCCGACGGTGCACAATGGTTAGCTCAGCCCGGCGTCGCGCACATGCACCCCAGTGGGCGGGCATGGGTTAGAGTCAGCTCTCAGATAGCGGGTGCGTGCGCGCCACGAGGTACTCATTTTTGAGATGGGCATCGCGGCCACCGGGTCCTCAAGATCTGCTGCAACAGCGCCATTTCGCGTGCCAAGTAGCTAGCCGAACAATGTTATGCTAGCAGTAACAAATAGTAGCAGGAGGAGAATCCGCGCACAAGTTGGGCGCACCTCACATGCGCCGCAGCCATCGGCGTCCAACTTCTCGCCCTGCACATGCACCCGACCCATCATGAGTCGGGGTCGGTTACCTTTTGTCCCTTTCACTGGCGAAGTGTTTGGATAAACACGGACGACGTCGCGTTCTGATAGGCCAGTGCATGTGCCTTTTTTGCCTCAGTATCTGCCGGAAAATAAAAGTGAAATTTTGCCGATCAAGCAGACTAGTCTGTGCAGATATCGGTTGGATGTGGACTCCAAGGTCCGTGTATATATCAGCCTGATATGTCCAGACATCGGGTATCCTCTCCTTGGAGCTTGGACTAGGCCACGCTGAGCTCCAAAGAGATAAGAAGATATGTACGACTTTCTTGGGTGGTTTTCACCTTTCAGTGGAGGTACCAGCACAAATGTATGACCATCTTCATAGGCTATATGAGTCTATGAGTCCATGGAATTGCGGAACGGATCGCAATTTCTCCTCCGCTTTCAGCACAGAGCCAAATACCCGTCCTCGATCATCGGCTCATCGCCAAACGCTACTCCGAGCTAGTAGTACGTAAACAAGACAAGTTCAGGACAAGACAAAGCTAAACAAGACAAGTTCTTCAGCATATATCACGGCAAGCATTCATTAACACCTAGCGCAGTCGTCTGTTGACTCTGTTCCGCGCGCCGCACACCTGCAGTGAATCTACGTACTACCTCCGTCCGGATTTATTGGTCCTCATTGTATTTTGTGTCAAATTTTGACCATAGATTAGACTAATAAAATGTTTACGCATGTCACCAAACATTATATTTTTAAAAACTATGTTTAAATACGAATCAAATGAGATAATTTTTCTTAACATGCATTAACATTTTGTTAGTTAAATCTGTAAAATTTGACACAAACTACAAAGAAGACCTATAAACAAGGACGGAGGTAGTACTAAGTACCTTAATTGCAGTCAGCCCTGAGATCAGTGAGGGTGTAAACGCCAGTAATTACGGCGAGAATCTTGCAGGTGTAAACGCCAGTAATTACGGTGTACTCTACTCTATGCTCCTACGTCTGAAGTTAGTGTTATTTTAGAGAAATCTGAAGGTAGTGTTGGACTGAATATTAAGAGGCCATGTTGCCGACTTTCTCATAAAAGGGAGAAATCACCGATGAACATCTGCAGAATACTCTACTCCTTGTCGCAAAAAGAGCACTCCTACACAGCTAAGACTGACGGTTATACTGATAAGCTTTAAACGTTTGTTGGCTGCACTAATCACTGACTCAAAAATATTTAAGTAAGCTCGCCTTGGTGCTCGTGATGATTATGCTGATACTTTTTGTGGATGGGCAGATCAGAGAATGAAAACTAATTGAGCCTTTTGCGCACCCTTTGCTCCGACTGATGGCTGGCACTGTTCTGAAAAGCTATCGTACTGTTCATCACAATATCAGCTGAATATCCGCTTGTACTGTAGGAGTACAAAAGTAGCAAACAACTCCGAGCCGCCTGACCCCTGCATGAGTGCATCGCTTGGAGTCCATGAGTTGAGCCATGGAGGCAAAACCTCAATCTTGGAGCCGGCTCATCCGTTATATGCGGATTTGATAGAACATACCCCCTCCGTTTCATAGTGTAAGACGTTTTTTTGCAAGCAATGGACAGAGTAGTATAACTTGGATGTGTCATTGTAAAAATGCAAGCACGAGAGCAGGGGACAGCGGCTCACTCGCTCTTCAAATGTTGATACTCGGTGCGGATTTGGAATATGCTGAATGATTGGGTTGGATGGCATTAATGTCGACCCCCTTTCTTGGCGCAACCACAACTACCATTCTTGAATGGTGGGAGGCGGTCTCTCACCACAACGGCAGAGCGTCTAAATCTACCGCGTCCATTCTCATGCTCGCCTCTTGGCAATTTTGAACGAGTGCAATACTAGGATCTTTCGTCATATCTTGACAAATGCCTTCAATTGTCTTCTCCAACATCAAGAAAAAGCAGCTATTCACAGTTTGTTAGTTCAAATTGGTTCATACTTGCACATGCATGGCTTAATCTTTGAGACAAGCCCTTTAGGTCAAAGCCGGAGCAAATCACCTTAGAGTTGTAACTCTAGGAGAGTAACTCATTTGTTTGGGCTACGGCCCGTCTCTTTATATGTACACACTTTGTTCTCCCTAATGAAATGGCAAAGCTTTTGCCTCTTACAAAAAATATATATATGAAAAAGCGGGAGCTGATAAGAAGAGACTCGGAGAAATAAGTAGTAGAAAAAACTGTACGTATATAATTTATAACTTGGATTTGGTTACACACAGGTAGTGTCATCTCATGTATGGTACACAGAGTCAGTGGGCGGGAGAGCACATGCAAACTATGCCTCCTGCATTTCCCACACATGCTCAAGACGCTAGACGACGACCCCACATATGACACCAGACAGACGGCATCTCAAGCTCCTTGATCCCACGCAAAATACAAAAATAAAATAAGGCAAATGATTTCGATCGGCCGAGTGATTAATCCGTAGGCAGCAGAGGGGCCAGAGCGCATGCATGCATGATGCAGGCGCACGTGGCTGCCCATGGGTCGGTCGGATCAGCTGAACTGGACGAAGGAGCGGTAGTCGGTGTTGGGCCTCCAGTTGGCCGGGATGACATCGTTGGCCACCAGCTTCTTGCCGGAGTCGCTGGTGATGCGCATGGAGAAGGGCCCCTGGAGGCGGTGGTTGGAGTCCATCCGCCAGATGGATCCCCAGGACTCGCGCATGGCCATCCACGACCCCGACTTGGCCTCCTTCATGTCCACCTGGATCACGTCGCCGTCCATGTCCTCGTACTCGATCAGCACCGCCAGGTACACCGCGTTAGAGCCGTCCACCACGTGGAAGTTGATCTTGAGGCCGGGGAAGTTGCAGGGCACCCTCCGGAACTGGATGTCGATGATGCCCGAGTGGCGGAGCTTCTCGTTGAGGCCCGACTTGGCCAGCGCGCCGAAGGCCGTGCCGCTCAGGTCGAAGTGGTACTGGGCCACGGGGTAGTAGTTCATGTCGGTGATCATCACCGTCTCGATCTTTCCGGAGCAGGATTTGTCGCCTGTGCACCGTATCTGAAAGCACGAAGCGAGATGGTCAACACACTGTGGTACTAGCTGATAACTGTGTGTTGTGCAGTGTATCATATTCAATTTTCACCAAGGTCCGTAAATGATATTAACTGATAAATGTAATCTCAACTATAGTAGTACCTGGTAGCAGGAGCCGCAGCCCTTGCCGTCCTTGAACAGGGGCTGGTTACCGCAGGAGGTCATGGAGGAGAACGGGTACTGGTTCACGTGCTTGAAGCCGCACGCGCCGCCTGCATGTACACCACACCGATGAACCAAATTGAGTAACGACATTAGAACAGAGAGCATCGCTGCATCAAGTATGAATCCACACGGCAGGCACGTACCGTTGTCGTCCGGCCCGGCGCCGTTGGGCGCTCCGTACCAGGTCGCTCTGGCCGGAAGCCACGCGGAGCTGTAAGACACGGCGGAGGCGTCGAGGTCCGCCGCCCCCGGCTGCTCAGCGGCGGCGCAAGAGACATACGCGGCAGCAAGCACGGCGGCGAGCGCGATGGCCTTGACAGAGAGTAGCCCAGCCATCTTTAGCGAAGCTGCTAGAGCCTTGTCAGGGTTGCCACTGGTGGTAGTAGTAGTGGTGCTCTGCTGTGGACTCTGGTCTGTGTCTTGATGGTCCAAGGGGAGGACCTTTGCCGGACTATTTATAGGCAGGCAAAACGGCCGCGGGACGGGCGGGCGATTCGACCGGCGTCGTCACCCACCATCCATCGGCATCGGCAACGGCCGTTGCACTGTACCGGAGGAGCTGTGGCGCTAGGTGCGTGCCTCACTGGTCGTATGCTCACATGGGGTTGGGAGGAAATCATGGGGGATTGGAGGCTTCGGTTCACGAGCATCGCTATTATAAAATCGCATCTCGGCCGCTATGCCATGTTACGTTGGTATGGACAGGTGCGTACCGGCCAATGATTTACCCAAAAATAATCTCTTGGGGGTGTTGATGATTTCGATTGAGATGGGCAAGTCGATGTGGATTAGCTGAGAACGCGGTTGTTGATCCCAGCACATGCGGTGGGAAACCACAGGAACGAACGACCCACCATCGCCCCCGCCAGCGCCAGGTCGATCACAATACTCGGAAACTAGCTAGTCTCGGAATCAATGGAACTATGGAGGCAATCATCGCATCCGGCATTTCTAGGGTGATAATTCATCGTCGCATCGATTGATCCTCTGGGTGGCTGCAAGTCTGCAACCGCAACAACAAAATATGGGCACTCAACGATAGCCCGTCTCAAATTCACTTTCTCTTCTCTACTCCTATAAAAATCACACTTGGTGATGATGATGTACTTGTCATATGTCGTTTTTGATCGTCTGATCCGTATCCGACGAATAGGACGTAACCCCACTTCACATTTGCAAACAAATCCCTCATTCTCTTCATCCATCTCCATCCCCGTCTCACCTTATCCAATCAGCCGAGTAATCGATCTGTTTAAAATTTTTTGAAACCGAAGTGTTAGCGGCTGCTGCCTCTCTCCACGCCACCGGCGTCGTCTACTCTCGACTCCTCTCCGCCGCAGCAGCAGCCTCAGCGTCCATCGCCACCCCCTCCTTCCCGTCGTCTCCTCCTCCCCCTACACCGTCTGCGACATCGACAAGTACGTCGCTGGCGCCGTCTCTCCACCGAGCTCGCGAGGACTCTCTTTCTTCCCCATTCGAGGCTCTGATGCGGTGTAGCGTCTCTCCGTGAATGCCAGCTAGCTGGAGTCGACTCCGACAGTGACAGAGGGGGTGCATCGTTGAATAATTGAGGTTTTCAGGCCGATCCTTCACATTATCTGCATTGTACATCACATTTTTCTGTTGATACTTTTGCTAAGAGGAATAATAAAGATGTACTGAATAAGAATACTAGGTGTAGAACTAAGAACCGCAGAAATTTGGATCATGTGATTTGATCTGATCGAAATCACAAGATGGATGGGGATGAGGATTGGGGGAGTGAGCATGTCCTTGTTAGTGGGAGAGAGCTTGCTTGGATTGATAATTTACATTAGATGAAATGATATCGTTAATGAAATTGTCGGAACAAATAAATGATAGGTAGAAGCATTAGGGAATTTATAGTGAGAATGGGTTGTGTTTGAGTAGTGATTTTGTCATGAGAATTGTTAAGAAGAGACATATACTAGGATTCCTTCTATGTGGGAGGTAAATACTGTAGATTTAGCGCCTATCCCAAATTTTGAATGTCATCTTATATCGATGGGGATTCAGGGTGTGGTTGAGGCTTGGAATTGAGATGATGGGCTTGGTTTGGGTCCAATTCCAATAAAGGGTGAAATGGGCCTCATAGAGAGCCCATGTGCGGAAGGAGAGGTGGAGGCACACTGGGCAAATACGCCTTCTGCTGCTTTTAAGTTTCTGGATGCTTCTTATCTACCCGAGGTGGAGACTGGGGATTTTCTTGACTCCACACATGTTAGGTTTTGGGGGGAAACCAGGAGGTGGCGATGTCGGGGGGAGGGGGAGAGGGGAGTGATGGAAGTGAGGGATGGTAGGAGAGAAACATATACAATTATCAGTATCAGAGAAAGAATTTCGAAGGCGGCGGCCGTGGTGGTTTTGGAGGAGGGATAAGAGGTAATTCCAACATCAACACCCACAATTTTGCCAAGAAAGGACAACAGAAAGGAGAAGGTGGTGAAAGAGTAGAGATCCAAGCTAGAGTGACGATAGGTACTTGATACGTCCATTTTGCATCATGTTTTCCTACTGTTACTTATGATGTTTTTATGCATAATGATGCTTTTTGGAGTAATTCTAATGCTTTTTCTCTCATGATATGCAAGGTACACACAAACAGGAAGAATTCTGGCAGCTGGAAATCTGGACCTGGAAAAGCTACGTCAGGCCACCTATTCTGCACAGCTCCAAACAAGCTGAAATTTACGGATATTTTTTATGAAATAAATGAAAAATATCAGAGCAAGTAAGTAATGGAGGGGGCCACCCTGGTGAGCACAAGACACCAGGGCGCGCCTTGGTGGGTTGTGCTCTTCCAGGCCCACCTCCGGTGCCCATCTTCTGGTATATGTCATTTTGACCTAGAAAAAATAATAAGGAGAAGACTTTCAGGAGGAGCGCCGCCGCCTCGACGCGGGACTTGGGCAGGAGCACTTTTGCCCTCCGGCAGAGCGATTCTGCCGGGGGAACTTCCCTCCCGAAGGGGGAAATCATCGTCATCATCATCACCAACAACTCTCCCATCTTGGAAAGGGCAATCTCCATCAATATCTTCAACATGAGTAAATTGCAGAAAACCACCAGTTTGAGGGCTAGGTCATCAGAAAACACTAGGTTACAGTTTATTAACAAAAAGCACCACCTCTCTCATAAACATTTTGCAAAAACCATCGATTGGCGGATTAGTCTCGTTTGAGCATTTTATGATAGGTGGCCCCCCTTTTGCTTACGTGGCATCACTGTTTGGGTTTAAAGCATAAAAGCCCTTAACTTTCTTCCCCTCGTGCCCCCTCCCCTCCCCTCTCGCGCTTCCTATGCAGGCCACCGTTGCTCCCTCCGCAGGCAACAGCCGCCGTCGTTCCCTACGCAGGCAACCGCGACCGTCGCCGCTCCCTCCGCAGACCGCCGTCGTTGGTCCCTCCGCAGGCAACCACCGTTGCTCCCTCCGCACGCAGCCTCCGTCGCTCCCTCCGTAGGCAGCCATCGCTCCATCCGTAGGCAACTGCCGCCATCGTTGCTCCCTCCGCAGACCGTCGCCGTCACCGCTCCCTACACATGCCACCACCGTTGTCTCCCGGCACCGGATCTGCAGGCTGTTGCCACTCCCTCTGCAGGCCGAGGTCGCCGCCGCCGCTCCCTCCACAGGTCGTCCTCGACGAGCTGCAGTTGGCCGACCAGTGGCGCGCTGCCGCTCCCTAAGCCTCGATGGTGCGCCCTCTCGTCGACGACGAGACCCATGGTCCGCCCCATCCACCTTCCTTCTGGTCACGTGAGCCATGGGCGCGGTCCAACCGGTTTTGTGCACACGAGGGCCTGATTGCGTTTTTTATTTTGGATTAGGGGGTGTCTATATAAAATTGTTGGGACTAGTTTGTAAATATAGATGAAAACCCTTTTGGCATGAAAAGTTATGCCACGCAAGCCAAATAGGGGCCCACCTGTCATAAACACGCTCAAACGAGACTAATCCAATGATCCGTGGTTTTTGCAAAATGTTTACAAGAGAGGTGGTGCTTTTATCAAGAAACTGTAACCTAGTCTTTTCTGATGACCTAGCCCTCAAACTGGTGGTTTTCTGCAATTTACTCTCTTGAACAACACCATCTCATCTCAAACCCTAGTTCATCTATTGTGTTCAATCTTTGTACTGGAACTATAGATTGGTGCTTGTGGGTGACTAATAGTGTTGATTACATCTTGTAGTTGATTACTATATGGTTTATTTGGTGGAAGATTATATATTCAGATCCATATGCTATTTAATACCTCTATGATCTTGAGCATGTTTATCACTTGTGAGTAATTACTTTTGTTCTTGAGGTCACGGGAGAAATCATGTTGCAAGTAATCATGTGAACTTGATATGTGTTTGATATTTTGATAGTATGTATGTTGTGATTCCCTTACTGGTGTCAGGTGAACGTCGACTATATGAAACTTCACCATATTTTGGCATAAGGAAATGCATTGTGGAGTAGTTATTAGATGATGGGTTGCGAGAGTGACAGAAGCTTAAACCCTAGTTTATGCGCTATTCCGTAAGGGACCGAATGGATCCAAAAGTTTAATGCTATGGTTAGAATTTATTCTTAATACTTTTCTCGTAGTTGCGGATGCTTGTGAGGGGGTTAATATTATGAGGTTTGTTCAAGTAAGAACAACACCTAAGAACTGATCCACCCACATATCAAATTATCAAAGTAGCGAACACGAATCAAGCCAACATGATGAAAGTGATTAGAGGAAATTCCAGTGTACCCTCAAGAACGTTTTGCTTACTATAAGAGACCATTTTGGTCCATCCTTTGCCTCAAAAGGATTGGGCTACCTTGATGCACTTTTGTTACTACTATCATTACTTGCTCGTTACAAATCACCTTGCTATCAAACTACTCTGTTACTTACAATTTTAACATTTGCAGACATTACCTCGCTGAAAACTACTTGTCATTTCCTTCTGCTCCTCGTTGGGTTCGACACTCTTACTTATCGAAAAGAGCTACAATTGATTCCATATACTTGTGGGTCATCAAGGCTATTTTCTGGCGCCATTGCCGGGGAGTGAAGCGCCTTTGGTAAGTGGAATTTGGTAAGGAAACATTCATATAGTGTGCTAAATTCTTTTGTCACTTGTTACTATGGAAAAAAATCCTTTGAGGGGTTTTGTTTGGGGTATCTTCACCTCGACCAGAACCACAATTAGCTACCCCTCAACCTACTGCACCTACTGAAAATATTGAACACGAAATTCCTTCGGGTATGATAGAACAACTGCTAGCTAATCCTTATGCAGGAGACGGAACCGAACATCCTGATATGCACTTGATATATGTGGAACAAATTTGTGGATTGTTTAAGCTTGCAGGTTTACCTAGAGATGAAGTTAAGAAGAAGGTTTTCCCTTTATCTTTGAAGGAAAAATCATTGGCATGGTATAGGCTATGCGATGATATTGGGTCTTGGAATTTGAATCGATTGAAATTGGAGTTTCACCAAAAAAAATATCCCATGCATCTAGTTCATCGTGATCGGAATTACATACATAATTTTTGGCCTCGTGAAGG
>NC_041381.1:424883094-424902682 GCF_002162155.2 Triticum dicoccoides
AGTCAATGTTATATTCATGCCCCAATCATGATCTCTCAAGAGAAATTATTATCCAGAATTTTTATGCTCGGCTTCTCATAATGATCGATCCATGCTTGATACTTCTTGTGATGGTTCTTTTATGAAGAAGACTATTGAATTCCGGTGGGATCTTTTGGAAAGAATTAAACATAACTCTGAAGATTGAGAACTCAACGAAGGTAAGGAGTCAGGTATTAAGTTTAAGTATGATTGTGTTAAATCTTTTATGAATATCAATGCTTTTCAAAAGTTTAGCACTAAATATTGACTTGACTCTGAGATAGCAGCCTCCTTTTGTGAATCATTTGCTACTCATGTTGATCTCCCTAAAGAGAAGTGGTTTAAATATCACCCACCTATTAAAGAAGAAATTAAAGAACTAGTACCAGTGAAAGAGGAAACTATTCTTTATAATGTTGATCCAGTTGTTCCTACTGCTTATATTGAGAAACCAACTTTCCCTGTTAGGATAAAGAAACATGCTAAAGTATCAACTATGGTGAAGAAAAGTTATATTAGAACACCTAAACCTAATGAAAAAATTAAAGTAGAGCCTATGTTGCTATGGTTAAGGATCTCTTGGAAGAAAATATAGACGGGCATGTTATTTACTTCCGTAATGAAGCTACTAGAATTGCCAAACCCGATAAAATGGATAATCATAGATCCGTTGTTAGCATGCCCGTTGTCTCAGTTAAAATAGGAGATCACAGTTATCATGGTTTATGTGACATAGGTGCTAGTGTGAGTGCTATTCCCTTTACTTTATATCAAGAAATTATGAATGACATAGCACCTGCTGAAATAAAAGAAATAGAGGCCACTATTAAACTTGCTAATAGAGACACCATCACACCACTTGGGATTGTTAGAGATGTTGAAGTCTTGTGCGGGAAAATAAAATACCCTACTGATTTTCTCGTTCTTGGTTCCCCACAAGATGACTTTTGTCCCATTATCTTTGGTAGACCTTTCTTGAACACCATTAATGCTAAAATAGATTGTAAGAAATAAACTGTCTGTGTCAGCTTTCGTGATGAATCTCATGAGTTTAATTTTTCCAAGTTTAGTAGAAAGCTTCATGAAAAGGAATTGCCTACTAAGGATGAAATAATTGGTCTTGCTTCTAATGTTGTGCCTCCTACTGATCCTCTAGAACAATATTTGCTAGACGATGCACTACTGTAGGATGCTGCTAACGCGATACTACGGTCAGAGACCCTTCGAGAAACTATGTGCGATGCAATAATCGCAAACGGTGGTGTAAGAAAACCGTCAAAAATGTGCAAAACTTTTGCGATGACGGATGCATCAAAAATAGTTCAGATTTTAGTTGTGTGTGCGATGCAGGGCATATGGTTCAGTTCAATTAACTGTTTGCCATGAGGAGGAACAAAAGAAATGGGCAGCCAGATGAAGGCGCGTGCGATACATAGCATACGGTTCACTCAGATGAACTGTTAGTGATTAGGCAACACAAAAGAAACGGTCAGCCAGATCAATGTGTGTGCGATATACAGCATGCGGTTCACTCGGATGAACTGTTTGTGTTGAGACAAGAGAACAGAAACGGTTCAATATAACAAGATGTGTGTGATACGCGTCAAACGGGTCTGTAATCACAAATGTGTGGGAAGACCGATAACAACACAGACGATTCCTGTTAACAAGCCGTGTGTGTTGTGAGCAAACGATTGCTGGTATAAAATTATGAGTGATTTATGAAATCATCACCAACGGGTTCCCTTGTTTAGTCCGTGTGCAATGTGATTTGCTCTGTCTACAGAGCATCAACATATATACTTAAAAAGACAACATTGCATAACCAAATTAAGAATACAATTACACAAGTGATTACACAGATAACATTTTCACACACCAAAGTAAGCAATTACATGGATACTAAACTAGGAGAAATGAGGATCTAATCATCTACTTGTTGCGATGATGCTTGCCATTGCTCTACTTCCGGCTGGATCCCTGGCCTTTTTGGGGAAGGAGGCACTTCCTCATGTCAACGATCCACCTGTACATGTCATAGCACGTGTACGCCTCCTTGGCTGCGTAGATGACATGAGCTTTGTCGAGTTTCTCCATCCAGGCCGAGTGCCAGGCACGCTTGTCGTTGTTGCAGGAATCCTTCATGTCTCTGTAGTAGGGGTCGATGATGGCCTCGGCGAGGTGAACCAGTGAGTCCTTCTCATGCTCCTTGCTGCCCCAGATCTTGTATTGGCCCTAGATGTCGACAAGATTCTGGCAGGCGATGCCTGAATTCTTGAGCACCTTGACATTGTTGGTGATGTCGACCGTAGCGAACATGTAGCGCGGGCTATTGACAAACCTGGCGAAACGCTCGCAAGGCCTCGTGGCCAGGCAGTAGTGGTAGACGAGGACGTGGCGGTGCACACACATCTAGGCAACGGCGACCTTGGGACAAGACCCAGCACGAGCGCGGGTGTGCTTGAGGTCGAACCCGACCACCTTGTACTTCTTGTCGGCAAGCAACAACTCCATGATACAGATGGAGTGCTCTGCCCAGACCGGGTTGTTGGTGTACACCACCGAGAGCTCCATGAACCTTCGGTGGGTGTCCACCACGGCATGCATGGTGAACTGCTACTCGTCGTCAGCAGCCGCTCGGAGCGCCATTGGAGCCGCGCGGGATACTCTCTAAGAATTTGTCGTGGTGGGTGTGCTTCTTGCAATTGTGGGGCGTGATCGAAAGGTTGAAGAGACACAAGGGTTAAATAGCCGCTGTAACAAATGGGGGCCAGCCGGCCTGTAATCGTCACGTCTTGTCACGGCATTCATAGAGGAGGATTCCAGTGCACTCTTGACAACACCGCACCACAATGAGGATTCCAGTGCACGCTTGACAACACCACACCGCAATTTGACCATGCATGGGCTCGAAGAGGCGCCAACTGTATCGTCGGTGAGCCTGTTCCCGCGCTACCGCGCAAGCTTCCCGCCCGGCTTGGTTTGCCACGCGTCGGCTAGAAGAGGGACAAATCATGGGCGTTTATTGACAAAAAGCTTTGTAAAAACGAAGTGTGTGGAATGACTTCGGTCGTAAGTTTACCCATGGGTGATGAGGTCAAAGTTCCACAGAAGGGTGATGATGGACACTCAGGTGTGATAATTAATTCTGCGCTCTACAGGGCACACGGTGGAAGAAACTAACTGTGTGCAATAATGTCCAAGATCGTAGTCGAGTTAGCTATACAGACCGTGTGCTGTGAGATCGACAAGGTAAACAGATTCGAGAATGGTTAATAAAATCAAATCTAAGACCATTGCATATTAAGGTCAAAATAGTGCTACCAATATACGAGTCTCATACGATGCCATTTCAACGATTGTACCACAAAGGCTCGAAATATTACAAGGTTCAAATTCCAGAGTTATATGGCTCAAATTCGAATATTACAAGGTTCAAACTGATATTAGAAATGAAATTCAGCTCATCAGCTGCAAACGCTCGCGCTGATACGCTGAACATCGATATCAAAGAGGTTCAAACTAATATTACCATTTCTAAGTCTGGTTTCGAAACCTCAAATTGTTTGCAAAGGGGCCAGCGACTAAGAAGTCATGTATGGGGTTGACACGATGAGTTCCGATTACTCTATCATCTGAAGTTCCAAAATGAAATTCAACATTTTTGGAGCCTATTCCATTCTGCCGCAGGTGCCGGCGCTAATCAACAAACCATTCATTTTTCCAAAATAAATGTAGGGCAAACCTCATTACCTTCAGCACCCTTGCTTTGACAACAAAGAAGTTGGCGAATATAATCTCCGGTAAGGTCCCTTGGTAGGAGTTCAAAGTAATTTCCGAGAGATGCAGATCTAGGCATTCGGTGTGATTATTATATTGTATCACATTATCCACCACTAGGCCTAATCTTATCTGCAAAACAAGAAAACGTGTTAGTGCCTAGATGCAGTTTTGAACACTACTACAAGCCTATTTGGTTTGCAGGATTTGTAAAATGCACTAACATGCCATCTTTGATCTGACATGATTAACATGGGCATTACCATGCCATGTTCGATCTTCACAAGATGTTGGAGTGGATGAAAAGTTCCCCAAGAAAACAAGTACAGATGAATCCAAAGGAGAAATACATATGGATTGTAACCATATGGATCAAGCATTGTTATTGTAAACTTGGAAAGGAGACATGTATGCACTGAAATCTCCAAAAGAATCCTTCAGAAATCATAGTACATTGTCATTGTAAACTTGGAAAAAGGTGTCACGAATTGAACTCCCTTATGGTTAACATTTAACAGGAAAGGAACATCACCTCGATATATATAGCTTCTCCAGGCACGGAAAGCATCTCAGGAAAGTGACAACTTGCCCCAGGTTGGGCCCCATAGATTCTAGTGCCAAGACCTTTAGTGTGCGCAATTTCGCAGTCAGGCTTGTCAAAATCATTTTCTGAATGACATACGAGCAAACATCTTCAAAATTAGAAATAATGTTAATTTGCTGGAGAGGTAGAAGGCGGCCATTGTACCTGAACGGGTGTGGATCCAATAAGAAGTTTGGAGTATTTGTCAGACGAGTAGCCCAACACTGTCAATTTTGACACAGAAATGACATTGATTCTTGTTGGACCTACTTGATCAAGTACAAGAAATCTCTCAAGTGCAGGTGTGTCCTCAGTGACCATACTATGGTACACATCTTGTGATGTCTTCCTGCCGAACCAGATACACACATAAATAGTCCAGAGAGTCATGGAGGTGATGTGGAATGTACTCAACCCATTGATCGCCAGAAGACGAAGGTACTCGAGTGCAGTACAGCCATGGAGCAGGCGCTCCATGTCATCGTTTGAGAGGCAGACGATGACGAGCTCGAGGTGCTTTAGTCATGGTAGAATAAGAGCGGGCGTGTCATTAGGGGGGGGCATGACAGTTCCTGAAATTGGCGCGAGGCAGAGCGTGGACGTTGGCAGCGAGTGCATATAGTAAGAATATAGTAAGAAAAGTGTATTGGTAACTAGAAGTTATTAAGTAGGAATATAGTAAGAAAAGGGAATAACAATTGGTTTCTTAAATACTACATAATTCATTTAACATTGCTGGGTAAGTCAACATGCAGATAGTTGAAAAGAAAACTTACTTCAAACAAAGTCAGGACGGATGATTTTGTCGAGGAAGTTAGCATATATCTCATGACCAGGCCCTTTTATATGCAGTCCAATTTTAGTGCCAGCTTTCAGTACATAAAACTTAGAAATTTCTTTCCAAAAGCCAGCGCCAAAATAGGAGTCACCACGTTCATCAAGTCTTACAGTAGCAACGATTGTAAATCCATGGTTTGTGTGCAGTATGACATCCGTGCAGCCTTGATCTATGTAAAGGGAAAAATTGTGCACTACATAATCTGTTGCATAGCAAGGAATGCGTTGCAGAAAATGGTAGGATTGTTAAAGTAAATATGGTAACATGCAAATATGGGCCCAAATTGAAAGAACTGCAAAACAATTGAAATCGAAGGACAAAAATCTATAATTAAACAAATAGGGTAAACATGATGTCATGGAAATATGAGAATAATCTAAAGAACAAATACATCATTAATTTGCCTAATATAGAAAGAAGAGGGGAAAAAATCCCCTTTGACGTATATGGTGCATGTGGCACCTTTTACCCAATGTAGCAATATTTAGAATATCTTCGGGAAAGTAGGCCATGCCAACTGATTTAGGGTGAGATTGAACATACCACGCACATGCTAAAGTCATTTGGTACGGTGAGATGGAAAATCTGGCGGAGGTCGCAAGGTCCTGATGTGTCGGCGCACTGTACACTCTATGAATGAAAGAAAACCCTCAAATCAGCTCGAATAAAAATGAATTCATGACGATTTCCGCCGGGTGATTAAAGGAGGTAGATGAACTGGGATGAGAGATGAGATAATATCTCATTAAATTAGTTACCTTGTCGTCCATGAGAAAAAACCCTCAGTACGACAGATTCCCCAAACCGAGTAGAGCTGGGTCGACCACGAGAAGCATCGAGAAAGTTGATGGCGATAGGCGGCGACAAGCGGAAGTGGCAAAATGCGGTGGGGTTTGCCGGAAGCCTGGTGGCAGCGGCAGGCGTCGAGCTAAGTGGTTACCGCCACGATAGGCGGTGCCATGCATAGACGCGGAGGAGCTTGTGCAGGTGTGAATGGGGACCGGAGGCATGGGGTGGCAGGCGGGGGTGAGGGTTTTCGTGACGTGAGGATGGCGAGGGTTTTCTTTTTTCTTTTTGAATTGGGTGGTGAGGGTTTTCTGTCCCACAAAGAATTTCGGAGGCAATGGTTTGCTATAGACGCAACAAGCAAAACAAAAGTCATTGCACACAGTTCCAATTTTGGGAACCATGTGTGATTGAAACAACAGGCAAAATGGAAGTCATTGCACATGGTTCCAATTTTGGGAGCCGTGTGTGATTGACGTACTACATCTGTCCTGGTTTATTGGTCCTCTCTGTAATTTGTACTAAATTCTGACCAAATATTTGACTAAGAAATGTTTATGCATATCACCAAAAATTATATCATTGAACACTATGTTCAAATACGCATCCAAAAATATAATATTTGCTGACCTACACTAACATTTTGTCAGTTAAATCTTTGGTCAACATTTAACACAAATTACAAAGGGGACTAATAAACGAGGACAGAGGTAGATTCCATCAACCAAACTGCTTGCATCCTTATCTCACAATTAGACATAAGTAAACATAGATTAAACATACTCAGACATAGATAATAAGCGTACACGTGCACAAGCATAGTTCAACCGTCATTAAGCATGCTCAAGCGTACATAGTTCGATCCCACATCTCATCTCACATGTTGGCACGATCCTGAAGCTTCTCCAGGTACTCGGCGTATGCGCCGTGCTCCACCCTGCGAGAATACTTTTGCTTGAAGGAGACAATGGCTTGTCCTCTTGCATGCACCAGAACACTTTGATATGCGTCATGAAACTTGTGGTTGCAAAATGGGCGTCGATAGCCGCCGTCCGAGGTCCTAATACGCCTGTTATGCATTCCCGCATAAAGCTCCCTTAGGATTTGCCTCTTGTACTTCCTATGGACATCTTCATCCTCGCTGTCCACATCGTCAGACAACACCTATAAAAATAGTAAAAAATGTGGCGTCAAATTAATGGTTACTAACTAATCTCTAGCGAATATTTGGTAGTTGGCAAAAATTAGCATCAAATCAACAATTACATGTCGTGAAGTAGGATTAGGAATTTATGGCTATTTATGTATACATATCTAGAGATTAAGGTTCGATTTTAAGCACATTCGTCTATGTACAGACCAATCTTGAAGAAAATAATGGCACAAACATATGTAGGTCATTCAAAATCAATTGTCAAGTCCTGGCTAGGAATTATTAGCACGAACACTAACCCTAGTCGGATTACTAGCAGAAATCATTTCCACAGATGAAACAACTAATCACTTATCACTTGTACCCTTCAAACAATCAATACACTACACGGATCTAATGAAACTTACTCAGATTTCATGGATTGGGAGAACATAACAATAGGATTTCTATTCCAAAAAGGGGGAGGCAGGAGTAACCAGAGAAACCCTGGGATCTATTTGACACATAATTGGGTATAGATGACTAACCAGTTATCCATCGCCGTCAGAGTCGTCGCCACAGTGGTCGTCGGAGTCGTCGCCCCAGTCGTCACCAGAGTCAGTGTGGAACTCCACCTCCTACTGTGGAAGCTCGACACCGTCGACAACGTCAGGTTGCAGTGATAACTTGCCGGCGGTGCCGGCAACCTCTGTCTCCATCTCCATGCAGTACTCCGATGCCTTAGCAGCCCCGACGTCGCCATTCCCTCTGATGGGGCGCTCCGGCGGCATCCTAATACACTGACGGCTTTGATGACTGAGAGCGGCATCAAGGATGCAAGCGGAGAGAGGGGATTGTGTGTGTGGCGAGGATGAGAGGTGCCGCCGCTCGGGCGCACCATTAATATGGAGTAGTGGGAGAGAGGAGGACGACGGTCAAACCGTTGGCTCGCCTCCCGGTGAGCTTGCACACCGGACTGCTGGCATGCCTACTGTCGTTTCACACAGCTACTCGCATGCCTCCTGATGACACTGCACATCGAGCACACCTCCGTCAATTCACACACCTGCATGCATGCCTCTCGGTCTGCCAGCACGGCGGACTACTCGAATGCGTCCCGTCAACTCACGCCTGCTCGCACGGTACACGAGTCGCGTGGCGGCATGTATATTGTTTTTCTATTTGGATGATTAATGGTGCCGCTTTATTTTTTGCTTAGCCGAAGCATGACACGTATCCATTGCTAGTCTAACGCTCACGGTTCGAATAAATAGTCCGTTTGGGATATTGGTTCCCAATTATTAATAATCTTCCATTTGTAATTAGATAAAGATTACATCAAAACTGGTCTCAAATTTGACCAAAAAAAGTATAATGCAACTTTGTATTGGTGTCCATATGACAACACGATAAGTTTCATGAATTTCAAATAAGTTTTGGATGTACTAGAATTTAAAAATCAAGATTCTCATTGTCTGAAATTTGTTGCACAGGGAGTAAACATGCACCCAGTGAAACACATGTATTTTTGCAATCCATTTAGGTGCACTATCACGTGTGCATGTATCTCGAATTTGATTTTTGCACATTATACCCATAGAAAATCAATCAATTAATGTCCTAAAATGTCTTAATGATCTCTAATTTTTTTCGAAATTAAAACGTCCCTCCTTTGGTAACATATATATGTTCACCACGGGATAATTAATTTAACATGGATCGTAGTTGTGGTGGATTCGTGGTGTGCGTGTGGGTGTGTGCGTCTGGGGGTGGCAAGTGACTCACAGTACACTACGAGTTGTGAGCCATCGTGTGGGTTGGCCGTTTTGTTAGGCATGTCGATGCCACATCAGAGTCATGAATTCGTAATTTAACACATTACACAACCCAGTGTCGAGACTTTCCGATTTTCGAGGCACGTGCCACATCAAAATTGTGAAAATGGCTATTCAACCATCACGCAACACCTCTTTGCGCCACATTCATGCAGGCGGTGGTTATTCTAGCTAGGACACTCACATGTGACGCTTCCATCTATGGGCCCACGAGGCCATCGTCGATGCATGTGCATTACTTTGACCTACATCGGGAGAGGTTAATTAATTTCACCATCAATGAGGATTCTTTTTGGGTTGTATTATGGTAGGAGCATATAGTATGCGTCGAGGATGGGGAAGGGGACCATCATATGTAGTACACTTCATGAACCTCGTTCTGTGTGGGTGCATAGTTTACGGTTTTTGAGGCATGTGTGGCACATCAAAGTTGTGCATTTTAGGTATTATATTCAACATATGTTTGGCCCACTTGCAAAGCGATGGTGGTTGTCCTCTCGCATCCACTTAAGCGGTTATCAGCGATATCGATGCTTTCCATTTGTGGGCCCGCTTAGTCCTCACTACTTTTTGCCTCACAACGAGAGTGGTTAATTTGACTTAGGAGGGGATTATTTTATTTGCTTGTAAATACGGTATATATATATATATATATATATATATATATATATATATATATATATATATATATATATATATATATATATATATATATATATATATATATGAGCACACATGCATGCATGTGTACGCATGAATCCCTCCCATCGAGTCGAAGTGGCTAGTACAACGACACGTCATGAACCGATCTCTCTCTATGTGGGGAGAGTGTATGATTTTCGACGCATGCGCCACATCAATGTTGTGAAATGATATTCAACATGCATGCACACATCACCTCCATACATATGTATGTAGTGGTTGTCTTCGAAAGGTACACTCCCTCACGTGGTTATCGGCGACAAGCCTATATATTTGTGGGCCCGCGTGGACATCCATGATCACCTTGACCGACAACAAGATAGGTTACCATGGCAGATTCTTCATTTGGTTCGTGTTATCATAGTATAGGTCATGGTGAGATTCAGACCTAATTAAATTTTGAGCGCATATACTATGCACGCATGCATGCATGAATCCCCGTCATCAGCTTGAAGTGTGGTGTAACATACATATGCATCATCAACCTAACCCTCACTCAGTGTGGAGATTTCTAGTTCGAAATCACCATGCCACATCAAAGTTGTTCCATTGTGTACTAAAAAACACACCTGATCCATACATACATTGGTACGCGTCGGTCCTACACAAACGCTTTTTAACCCCTTTCCGCGACGGCACTTGGAACCGTCGCCAAGTGAGTCTCACACGACCCAGAAACCGTCGGGGATATGCCCTCCTGGCACACACGCTCGGTGTTACGAGGTCGTGTGTGACCGACGAGCGAGCAAATACGGTTATACGTACAATAGTGCTAATAAAAATACAATTATACATGCAAAATCATTTATGGTCGTAAGTACATCCCACACAGTCAGTCCCTGCTAAACGTACGTTTTCGTTCATATATACATCCCACACAGTCATTCCAAGGAAAACGTTTCCGTTCGTAGGTACATCACACACAATTTTCCCCGTTAAATCATTTGTGATAGCGTTGACATAGCACACAATATTAACAATTTTATCGTTTGCATTATTGAATGCATCACACACGGTGCATAGAAGAAACTGTGTGGCAAAGGATGTCCATCACACACAGTTTTTATGCGGTAAACATTTGCGGAAGGTGGCCTAATGCAAACAATTTGGAAGAGAATGTCATGTGTGATTGTTCATCGATCCAACACGGTTTATTCCTAGAAACTGTGTGCGTTGCCTTAGGTCATCGCCCATGGTATTTTCACAATAACCGTTTGCAATAGCAAAAACCAATTAGCATGATAATTCACCGTTAGCATGCTAATTGCCCTATTATTAATAATCCATTTATTAATATAATTGACATTCATACTAAACACATAATATATTTCATTCCCATATTAAGGAAGCATGATTTCATAATTGAAATACATCAAAGTACAACATGATATAGCTTCAGCACTCAGCTACCCCATTACACAACTGCACCAGCACCAAGTTCAACATGAAACATCTAGAACCTTTCGAAATTAGCTTCATAGACGGTACATAGAAAGATGCATCTCATCTGGAAAACTGCTGGAGCGGAAGGCGAATATTGTACCTTCATTCATGTTGAAGGTCTTTGCAACTTTAGGCCATTGCCTGTGGATGATTGACTGTCCATCCTTTGTCCTCTTCAGAAACACTTCATTATTGAACCGTGGGTGTTGTATGAAAATTTTCCTCGCCTCCTGACCATAGGGGTGGTTTGAGAGGTAATCATTAGTGAACTGCTATGGAAAGGAGTGATAACAAGGATGTGCACAAATATCTTCTCTATATTGGAAATGGGGCAAAGGAATAAAAAAGGCAAGGAATAATAGTTAGTACCATCTTCTAAACCTCAGTGCTTCCCATTGTTTCCCTGCAACACATATAAGGTAGCTAGTCATCAAGTTAAGTAAGGGTTTGCATGCTATTAGTACTATTAAATTGTACATGCTTTGCACGTCATTTAAATATATATAAAAAGAATGGAAAAATACATTTGAATATGTATTTACTTTTCTAAAATCGTACTGGACAAGATCCAACTTGGTTCTTACCTGTCTAGAATCCAGATTGTTCTAGCCTCTTTTTATTAGAGTATTGGATAAGCATGTGGATAGATACTTCTAGAACACATGAGATGGTAGAGTTGGGTTTTCAATTAGAAGGCCATGTGGCAGTATACTATGAGTTAAAAACTATATCCAACAGATGATAATGCTCGGATTTGCCATCTCTTGACCGTTGGATGGGCATATCCAACGGCTAATATTTTAAGCTATTGGCACACTATATAGTGGTATAGAAAATATGTTGATGAAAAATAAGCACATTGTAGATTCATCAGATTAATTCAAGCCACATGGAAAACCCATTTATGCAAACCAAGCATGATTAAGAACTAGGAAATATAGCACTTGTATATGTTTCTCATGTATTAAGTGCAGCCAAATTTGATTTATTCCTCACATGGTATACAATAACAGAATGCAGCCACAACAATTGAACATCGCATTGCAGAATTGAACCAAGCAGTTAACTAAACACCAAAACAAATGAACCAAATGTTAACTGAGCACCACATTGCACAATATAACATACTCCTAATAGAAGATCATACAGTTAACCAAACCAAGCATGCTTAACAACTTGGAAATATAGCAATTGTATTTGTTTCTCATATATTTAGTACGACCAAATTTGATGTATTTCTCACATGGTATACAATAACAGAATGCACACACAACAAGTGAACATCGCATTGCAGAATTGAACCAAACAGTTAACTAAACACCAGAACAAATGAACCAAACATTAACTGAGCATCACATTGCACAATATAACATACTCCTAATAGAATATCAGACATTTAACCAAACCAAGCATGCTTGACAACTTGGAAAATTGCATCCTAAAGAATTGAACATCACATTTGCAGAATCGAACCAAACAGTTAACTAAACACCACATTGTACGACATATAGAACATATACCCTAGAGCAGAAGATTGCATGGTAAAACTAGATAGCACAATTCACTAGAATTTGTTAAGGAAAGGCAGTAGCTAGCAAACTGAACATGCGTCCTTATAGTGAGCTAATAAGACAAGCTACTCATTGTTGGAGATATCGAAGACGATTGGCTCCTTGGACATGGAAGAGGGTGAGGCCTCCGCATCGTGGGTGCCCTCGTCGTAGTGGTGAGTTGCCTGAGACGCTCCAGGCACCAACCTGCTGGCTCTCGAGATGAGGTAAGCACGTGCACACTGAGAAAACACCTTGTAGTCTTTGTTGAAGGCACTGACAGTGGCCTCAAGAAAACGCCACGAACTATCGTTTAAAGAGGACAACTGCGCCGCGTTGTTGGCGCACGAGGCGTGTTGACGGTGGCCTGGACGGCGAGGTGCTCCTCCAAGATCTGGGGGTCGGCACAAATGGCAGCCATCGCGACCTCATCTGCGCGTGCGACCACGATTTGCTTCTTCGCTGCCAAATGCTCCTTGAGATCCTGGCTATACTGTGTGCACCATGGCTTATGGCGGTGCTTATTTGGTGGAGGGGTTGGTGATTTGGGTGGAAGGTGTCGTGCTCGCGCCGGCGGTCGGGGCATGTGGGATGTGGAAGGAGGAGGAGGATGGGGGTCGGGTGTGGATTACCTACCTGGATAGGAGAGGTCGAGCAGCGTGAAGGAGGGTCGCCAGCAAGGGGGGCGGCGCTGCAAGCAAGGAATGAAGGTTTCAACTTGGAAAGGAAGGCGGAAATAGGGGAAATGTGGCTTTTGGTAAGGGGAAGGGGGCAGGGAGGTAGATATTTCCGCAGAAGCCGAAAATTTGGAATCGCTTCAGCGAAAAAACTGACGCGCAAAGTGTCATCATAAACGGCCCCTTATTCAGAACTGCGTACGATATGTGAACATCACAAACGGTTCAGATAGCTTAACCCGTGTGTGATGAGTTTGAACGTAAATTTTTTTGGTTCCAGTTTCCCTGCAGTCGACGCACCTTCTCGCGTAAGCCATAGGCGTACTATACACCGACGGTGCTCCAGGATATTTTGGACTGCATCTCACACGGTTGGTGATAAAAAATTGTGTGGGATTTAAATGACTTTTCATCTTGATTTGAATTACATAATGGGGTCACAACTGCAAAGGATGGTGTTTGAATTGCTAGAACTTCTATCTGTACTGAACATGCAACTATAGGTTCGTCGTCAAAATTTTTGGAATTATTCAGGGTTCGTTTGGACATTTTTATACCATAACTTGGTTTCCTAGGTATTTCAGGTGCACAATTGAAAATTAAACCACATGCACATGCTCCAGTGCACCAAAATGGGTTGTAAAATGATATACGTGTCCATGGGTTGATGCTTACGCCCCATTCAAGAAATGGGGCTGAATTTCAAACACCACGGCGACGTGGCTCTCCAGCAAATGTTGAGGTGCTTGCTTTTGTAATTCTAGTAAATACAAAACTCGTCTGAAATTCATGAACCTTGGCCTGCTATCATGGAATGGCATCAAGATGCTGGTGTTAAAAATATTGTCCCATTTGGGCCAGGTTATGGTATAAGCTTCTCGCAAACCAGAGCTTCTCTCACAACAAGCATGATGGTTTCGGTAGGGAACATTTCACCTTTCTGGACGAAACCATATCCGTTGCCTCTTCTCGATTTCAATTTTTTTCCCTAGTGTCAACATAGAACAATAGGAGTGTTGTGTCATTTTTGGGATTTTTCGGGGTTCGCTTGGACATTTTTATACATTAACTGAGTTTTCTATGCATTCATGTGCATAATTCAAATCTGAACTACATGCACATGCTCTAATGCATATAAATTAGTTGAAAATTCAAATATGTGTCCATGGTTGCATGCTTATTAGGTCCCATGCAAGAAATGGGAATGAATTTCAAACACCCTGCCACCATCACTCGACCGCAAACTTTGAGATACCTGATTTTTAAATTCTAGTAAATCCAAAGATCGCCTGAAATTCATGAAACTTGGCATGCTGTCATGGAGCGGCATCAACATGACGTGGTAATTTTTTTGTCCCATTTGGGGCAGGTTTGGGGATATGCTTCTCACAAACCAGAACTTCTCACAACAAGCCTGATGGTTTCGGTAGGGAAACGTTTCACCTTTCTGGAAGAAACGTTATCCATTGCCTCTTCTCGATTTCAATTTTTTTCCTAGTGTCAACATAGAACAACAGGAGTGTTGTGTCTTTGGGTTTTTTGGGGGTTTGCTAGGACATTTCTATACATTAACTAAGTTTCTATGCATTTATGTGCATAATTCAAATGTGAACTACATGCACATGCTCTAATGCATATAAATTGGTTGAAAATTCAAATATGTGTCCTTGGTTGCATGCTTAATTAGGTCCCATGCAAGAAATGGGAATGAATGTCAAACACCCTGCCACCATCACTCGACCGTAAACATTTAGATACCTGATTTTTAAATTCTAGTAAATGCAAAACTCGTCTAAAATTCATGAAACTTGGCGTGCTATCATGGAGCGGCGTCAACATGCCGTGGTAAATTTTTTGTCCCATTTGGGGCAGGTTTGGGGATATGCTTCTCACAACAAGCCCGATGGTATCCGTAGGGAACGTCCCACCTTTTGGGTCAAAACGATATCCGCTGCCTCTTATTGCTTTCAAAAAAAATTCTAGTGTCAACACAGAACAACATGAGTGTTGTGTCAATTTTTAGAATTTTTCACGGTTCGTTTGGACATTTTTATGCATTAACTGAGTTTTCTATGCATTCATGTGCATAATTCAAATTTGAACTACAGACACATGCTCTAATGCATATAAATTGGTTGAAAATTAAAACCTGTGTACTTGGTTGCATGCTTAGGTCACATGCAGGAAATAGGAACTAATGTCAAACACCCTGCCACCGTCACTCGGCCGCAGACATTGAGATTCCTTGTTTTTAAATTCTAGTAAATCCAAAACTCGTCTGAAATTCATGAAACTTAGCATGCTATCATGGAGCGGCATCAACATGCCGTGGTAAATTTTTTGTCCCATTTGGGGCAGGCTTGGGGATATGCTTCTCACAAACCAGAGCTTCTCACAACAAGCCTGATGGTTTCGGTAGGGAATGTCCCACCTTTGGGTACGAAGCGATATCCTCTATGTCTTATTGCTTTCAAAAATTTTCTATTGTCAAAAGAGAACAACAGGAGTGTTGTGTCAATTTTTGGGATTTTCTGGGGTTCGTTTGGACATTTTTATGCATTAATTGAGTTTTTGATGCATAATTCAAATTTGAACTACATACACATGCTCCAGTGCATATAAATTGGTTGGAAAATCAAATCTGTATCCTTGGGTGCATGCTTAGGTCCCATGCAAGAAATGGGATTGAATTTCCAACACCAGGGCACCGTTGATTGCCGGCAAAACATTGAGATACTTTGTTTTTAAATTCTAATAAATCCAAAACTCGTCTGAAATTCATGAAACTTGGCATGCTATCATGGAATGGCACCCGACATGCTTTGGTGCTTTTGGTGTCCATTTTGAGAGAAGGCGCACTCGAATAACAGCCAATAAAGGCATTTTGAAACAAATAGCTGCCACTTTAATATCTGAAACGTTTGTATAATTCAAATCGTGTGCGTTCTGTTAAGCATTTACGTGACGCCACATGTCTTGGTTTTAATGGCTATAGGAGTTGTCGTGCGGACAACTGCTTGACTAAACGGGAGGCGTGTGAGCGTAGTCCGATGCGCAGGCTGATCGAGAGGCTCACCGGGAAGCGTGCGAGCTATTCAACGCAAGATTTGTGCATCTCTTCAACCCAAACGGTTCAGAATGAATACGGTATGCGAATTACAACCAGAATTTGGCGCTAAGCCAAGAGACACTGCGATTTGTCAAAATATTTAGCTAAAAATCACTAGCACTATCTAATTTTTGCAACAAAATCACTACCACTATCTAATTCACGCGCATGTTCACTATGCACTCACCGTATGGGGCATGCTAGTAGCTGTGTGAAATGATGGTAGGCATGCCAACAGTCCGCCGCGTAGGCTCATCGGGAGGCCAGCCAGCCCTTTGACCGCCGTCCACCTTGCTCCCACTCCTCCATATTAATGGTGCATCCGCCTCGCTCCATGAAATGATGGTATAGGAATGCCAGAAGTCCACCGCACAGGCTCACCGGGAAGCGAGGCAACCTTTGACCGCCACCCGCTTCGCTCCCACTGGTCTGTATTAATGGAGCGCCCGAGCGGCCGCACCCCCCATCCTCGCCAGACACACAATCCTCTTTCTCCGCCCGCATCCTCGACTCCGCTCTCAGTCCTCAAAGTGCACCATAGCACGACATGAATATGGAGACAGAGGTTTCCATCGCCGCCGACAAGGTGGAGAATGAGGCTGCCAACAAGCAGAGGCGGGTCGAGAAAGAACCGCAAGCGACTCCAGCAGGCCTAGACTTCATCAGCAACCTCCCCGATGATATGTTGAGAGTCATGATATCCCTCCCCCCAATCAAATATAGGGCAAGGACAACCACCCTTTCCCGGCGGTGGCGCCCCCTATGGCTCCTCACCCCTGTCGACATCCTCGACGCCCACAAGCTCTGCCATGGCTATCGCAAAAGCTTGAATGCGTTCTCCAAGATCCTCGGCAATCACCATGGCCCAATCAAAGGCTTTATCACGGGCAAGTTCCGTTCCAATGGCAAGGACCGAACCAAGCTTGACGAGTGGTTCCGATCCCCCGCCATAGATCAACTCGAGAAGCTCAGTTTTAATGATGGGCATATGCGCTCACCACCAACGTCCGCGATCCACTTCGCGCCCACGCTGCGCCTCACCAAGTTCATGAACTGCCATCCCCCCTTAATGACGCGCCCACTCTTTTTCTACCACGACTGAAGCAGCTCAAGCTCATCGTCGTCCACATCCCAAAGGATGACATGGAGCGCCTGCTCCGCGGCTGTACTACAGTTGATTTCCTTCGTCTTTAGGCGATGAATTGGTCGAGTACCTTCCACATCGCCTCTAGGAATCTCCAGACTATTTATGTGTGTTGCTGGTGCCGCAACGAGATATCACAAAAGGTGGACAACAATATGGTCATTGAGGACACACCTTCACTTGAGAGATTACTTGTAGTTGATCAACAAGGTCCAACAAGAATCAATGTCACTTCTGTGCCGAAATTGGCAGTGGTGGGCTACTCATCTGTCAAATACTACTACTTTCACGTACAACAGTCGCCTTATACCTCTCTTTCTTGATATCAACATTATTTCTAGTTTTGAATATGTATGTTCGTCTGTCATCCAGCAAAGCTTCACCCAGATTTTGGGCACAGTGAAGGTCTTGGCACTAGAATCTGTCGGCCCCAACCTGGACCAAGTTGTCAGTTGCCTAAGATGCTTTCCGTGCCTGAAGAAGTTGTATATCAAGGTGATGTTCCTTTCCTGTTAAATGTTAACCATAAGGGAGTTCAATTTTTTGCACCTTTTCCCAAGTTTACAATGACAATGCACTACTATTTCTGAAGGAATTTTGGAGGATTTCAGGACATACACCCACCCACCACATATTGGTTGCTTGATTCATATGGTTACAATCCATAAGCATTTCTCCTTTGGTTCATCTGTACTAGTTTTCTTAGGGAATTTTTCATCCAATCCAACCTCTTGTGAAGAAGGCTACATGTTTCTAGATTGTAATCAAATGCCCATGTTAATCATGTCAGATCGAAGATGGCACGTTGGTGCATTTTACAAATCCTGCAAACCAAATAGGCGTGTGGTAGTGTTCAAAACTGCATGTAGGCACTAACACGTTCTCTTCTTTTCCAGATAATAATAGGTCCAGAGGTGGATAATGTTTATAACGACAATCACATCGAATGCCTGGATCTACATCTCTCAAATATTACTTTGAACTCCTATCGAGGGACATTACAGGAGATTACACTCGCCAGGTTCTTTCTTGCCAGAGCAACGGTGCTGAGGGTACTAAGGTTGAACATGCATTTAATTAGGAAAGATGAATTGTATGTTGATCAGAGCCGACATGTACTATAGAATGGAAGAGGCTCCAAAAAAGCTAAACTTCATTTTGGAAGAGCATATGATAGAGCAATTGGAAGTCATTGTGTCAAACCCATACATGACTTGTCAACGGCTGGTCCCTTTACAGAAATGTTGATGTTTGCCATGTTTGAATTTGGGCGTTGTAATCTTTGAATTTGAACCTTGCAATATTTATGGTATTTGTTATATAATGTAATTGGATGTTTAATTTGGTATTGCAATCATGTCATGTTACAAGTATATATATGTTGTTCTTCTGTACATAGAGCATAGATGTTCTGTAGACAGAGCATATCACAACACACACGGTCCGCACTAGGTAACCCGTCAGTGATGAATTCATCCATCGCAAACAGTTCATCCGAGTGAACCGTATGCTATACATCACACACGCCTTCGTCTGGCAGCTTGTTTCTTTTGTTCACCCTCATCGCAAACAGTTAATTGAACTAAACTGTATGCCCTGAATCACACACGAAACAAAAATCTGAACCGTGTTTGATGCATCCGTCATCGCAAATGTTTCTTCGTCTGACGGTTCTTTTACACCACCGTTTGCAATTAATGCATCACACACAGTTTTTTGAAAGGGTCTCTGATCGTAGTGTCACGTTAGTAGCATCCTGTAGTAGTGATATGTTTGGGCCACACGCATGCAATGGTTGTCTTTGGGACTAGCTACTTGCGTGATTATTGGCGAGCTAGCCTATCTAGGGTCGCATGGACGACCATCACTTCGACCAGCAACAAGAGTGAGGTTGTACGACCAAGGTGGATTATTCTTGGTCCATCTTATGATCAATCTTAGTGAGATGCCTCTCTGGCCCGCTGACTAAATGTGTGTGTGAGTGAGAT
>NC_041381.1:424903045-424924520 GCF_002162155.2 Triticum dicoccoides
GGATTCCCTTCGTGCCGACATGAGGGAGGGATGCTAGGTACTTCGCAGTTTTCTAGGTGAACCACGGTTGGGGGGCATCCATTCATAGCTTAGGATTCCCTTCGTGCCGACACGAGGGAGGGGGGCTGCTAGCTACTTTGCACTTTGCTAGGTGAGCCTCGGTTGGGGGGGGGGCATATGCATTCATAGCTTAGGATTACCTTCGTGCCGACACGAGGTGGGGAGCAATACCATGCACTTTGTGAGATAGGTGCGACATCAAAGTTGCATTTGGTATTTGAAAATCAAACCACCCTTTTCATACATATAAATTTGGCCCACATGCAAGTGTGTTCGTGTTCTGACCCTCTCCGCATCATTTTTCGCCAAATTTATGAACATTAGACAAGTCGGTGACACAACAGACATGGTTCACTCAAACTAACTGTGTGCCACGCCGGTGCCCCTGCCACGCACACATGCGCACAGTACATTAGGCTCCACAAGGCCCCCCTCTAAAAAATATCTGCCCACCTCGAGGAGGATTTTTCTGTTTCATAACACACGCTTGTTATCTCTGGACCGTGTGCGATGTTTTTCTTCCCAATCCCACCTGCATCCCCAGAAAATATCTGCCCGCGTCAAGGAGGGTTCTTCCATTTCATAACACACAATTGTTATCTCCGGACCGTGTGCGATGTTTCTTGTTCCCAATCCCGCCTGCCCCTGGAAAATATTTTCCCGCCTCGAGGGTTTTTCTATTTCATAACACACGGTTGTTATCTCTGGACCGTGTGCAATGTTTCTTGTTCCCAATCCCATCTGCCCCTAGAAAATATCTGCCTGCCTCGAGGGTTTTTCTGTGTCATAACACACGGTTGCTATCTCTGGACCATGTGAGATGCACCATCATCAAAATTTTCAATAGCCTCGGCATTTCACTCCCACATTTGACTCCCGCGTAGTAAAATTTTCAGTACCCGCGTCATTTCGGCAAACACACCCCTCCCCCCCTCACACACACCAAAACCTCCTCGGGCGCAGGCACACACACACACACCCTCCCTTGCTCGAAACACTAACAAGGTCCTCGCCGCCGCCACGAGACCTCCATTGCCAACATCTGCCGGTTTGCCCGTGCAGCTTACCCACCGATCTCCATACCAAGGCCTCCCTGAGTTTCTTAGATGACGCCTGCCAAACGGCCCTTTTCCCATAGATCCCTATCCCCATCCCCATCCCCCACTCGAGAGCGTCGCAGCCTAAGCCCGTCTACACTTCCAGTGGAGCTTGAGGAGCGACTAGCCCAAAAGAGGTGTATCGCGGTCTCTTCGCTCGATGTCGCCAAGGAAGCTGACGAACATTATTGGCGGCAGGCACTCAAGCAGCGGGCTAGAGTATGCGGGCATGTCTCAGCTGCTGGCTACGGCATCAAGGTCATCGACATTGATGACATGAGGCGGTCTATGTCATAGGTTAAGTGGCCCACCCAACCCCTCGTGTTCAACCACCGTTGATCTCATCCATGGCCCCGTTGTTGATCTCCTCTAGCTCGCTGTGAACATCTTGCCATCCTACATCGCCATTGAGCCCCTTTTGTCATTTCTGCAGGACACGTTTTGTGACGCTGGCTTGGGATCCACAGCTTCCAAGTCATACCTCATTGACGGCAACCACGAGGAGGGCAACCTCTCCGACTCTTCCAAGGGGAAAGAGTCCATCTGCTCTTCCAAGGGGAAAGAGCCCGCCTGCGACATCAGGGAGGGCACCCTACAACCATGCTCTTCCAAGGGGAAGGAGCCCATCTGCGACAACATGGAGCACATCCATGGTCCGTGCTCTTCCCACGGGAACGAGCCCATTTGTGACAAGTGAGGAAACCCATGATTTGTTTTGCCATGCCTCTTCATAGGGGGAAACCCATGATTTGTTTTTGTCGAGTCCTTTTTGTTGTGTAATGAGAATATGTCCAGTTTCAATTGCTATATCTGGTTGTTTGCAGTATGCCTTGTTTATTTCAGTTGTTCACAATGCGATGCTCTATATGTGCAATTATTTACTGTGTAGTACATTTCATCAATCCAGTTTTAAACATACCGATAGGAATGCATATATTTGCTTGATGCTAAGCCTGTTATAGCTAGCATATGCCTCTTTTAAAGTGTTTTTATTGTTTTGTTGTTTGTAGTTAGCATATGTCCAGTTTCAAATGCTACCTTTGGTTGTTCATAGTATGCCTTGTTTATTCCAGTTATTCACAACGTGATATTCTATATGTGCAAGTATGAACTATGCAGTTCAATTTCATCAGTGCCAGTTTCAACAATACCACTATGGCCCTGTTTGTTTCAGATTCTGGGACCAGATTTAGCTTTGCCAGTGAAGCCGAATCTAGAATCTGAAACAAACAGCTATTTGGAATCAGCTTTGCCAGTGAAGCTGAATCTGGATTTGGGTCATTTTTAGTGCTATTTCTTGAAGCACCTCAAAGTGTACTTCGGTGGTGAAGCAGATTCGCAGAAACAGCTTTGCCACTAAAGCGAATCCATAGGTGATTAAAATCCAAGTGAAGCTGAAACAAACAGGGCATGAATGACTACATTTGGTTGCTGCATCTTGTAGTTAAACACGCCTTTCCTCTTTTATTTAACAATAACCAGTATACTTAGACCGGCACAATACCAGTTTGGATGACTATGTTTGCTTGTTGTTAAATGTTAGGCCTGTTGCATTTAACACACCTTTTCACTTGTTTTGCTTTACTAGCGTGCTTACACCTGCACACTGAAGCTATCTTTTGGAGATTATTTTGTCTGCCATGGATAATTTTGGTTGATGTTTAGCCTATTGTGCTTAACATGCTTCTCGATGTACCTACACAGGACAATTTTGGGAACGACTGTTGTTTTCCATCGAGGTTAGTTTCATCCCATGGCTTATATATGCTCATTGTTCAGGATAACGGTAGCTGGTACCATATAGGTCGGGGGCTGATAAGGGACTAATCGGTGAATCAGACTTTTAACTAAATATATCTGCAACCCATTTGTTATTAGGTTTACTAGGGCCATATGTAATATATCTGATGCTACATAGCAACATGCACTATACTTAATGTCTACATATGCAATCCTAGGCTACATAGCAACAAGGAAGAGTGTTACCTTAATGTTCTAATGATGTCTAGATACACGTAGAAGAGTAGCAGCAACAACGACAACACAACCCTGTTTGGATACTCAACTTAGCTTAGAGGTTAGAGTTAGTTTCTAGCTCATGACTAACCCTGAACTAACTCCATCCAGAGAGGTGTTTGGATGACTGTGTTAGATACTTGGATTGACAATAAATGCACTAGGAGAATTAGCACCAATTAGCACCTCTTGGGTTGGATAGTTTTTTTGGGTGGGTTATAGATGCAACTAGCTCAAACTAGCCCTCATGTTTAGATATACTTTAGGGCTATCTGAGCCTGAACTAGCTCAAACTAACTCTAACCCATGGATATAGTAGCAGCTAATCAGCCAATAATTTGTAAGAATGCAATAAACTCCTTCCGGGCCATAATATAAGATGTTAATTCATCTAATATGTGAGTATATTGGATGTTTTTTTGACACCTGAAACAGCAGGAGAGGCTCAGAAGAAGGTCTTACAAGGTCATAACCTTACATCCATGGCCATGCTAAAAGAATGTAGTAGGGTAGGAGCTCAGAAGAAGAGCTAGACTAAGGGAGTACAAAAGATTGAATGAAGGAGGAAATAAACTACTTGTGCTTCTATTTGGGTCTATGTATGAGGAGAGAGAAGTCCTCCTTAAATCTTCTTGCCCATGAGCTGACAGTAGGGTCCACCCTTCGGAAGTGCTTATTATTTCTCTCTTTCCACAAACTCCAAGAGGCATACAGGAAGATCTCCATGAACATAGGGTTGTTCCACACTAATTTGGCTTCCTGGATCCGCTGAAGTCTATCTCCATGAGTTGTCCAATGAATGTTCAAAGTGTCCCAACAAGCCGAACTAAATTGGCAACTAAAGATCATGTGTTCAAGTGTTTCCTCCTCAGTGCTGCCACATAGGATGCAGCCATGGTTGTCACCAATATTATAGTGCCTTCTCTTGAGCATATTTCGGGTGTTTAGGCGATCTGAGAGAAGCAACCATCCAAAGACCTTGATTTTCATTGTGGCCAAAGATTTCCAGAGCCATTTATAACATTTGTGTGTTGTAGCCTCCCGGAAGTAGAAGTTGTAGTATCTTTGGGCAGTGTAGATCTTAGAACCCCACGCATAGACCCAAGAGTCCATGTCATCTCCAGCATCATTTCCAACATGTGCAGTAAGTTCCTGGATATGGCACAACTCATTATGGGCTTGCATGGAGAGGGGTAGGTGAAAGGTTTCATTGAGGTTAGTGCAGCCTAGGAAATCCCTGACCGAAATATCTTTAAGCTTAGCATATGAAAACGCACGGGGGTGTGAATCTGCAAGGATATCATCCAACCATAGGTCCTTCCACATAAGCGCAGTGTCACCTCTGCGAACGATCACATGTGAGATGCCTCTATAGATTGGAGTAAGCTTTAGCACATCTTTCCACCAGAATGAGCCGCATGGGTCCGAAGCATGTGGAGTTTTGTCAGCATAATATGTGGACCAAATCAAATCAACCCATGGAAAATGCCAGTGGTTATATAATTTTATCAAAGAGTTCAATAATCTTTGGTGGTAATTTCAAGGTGCAGAGCGCAAAGATTATAAGTGACGTGATAACCGAGTTCAGTAGCGACAGTTTCCCTCCATAAGAGATCACGGACAGAGTTGATGAAAGTCTTCATTCAACTCCACAGACTAGAGGCATGGATCCTACACTGTTGGTTTAGAGGTGCCCATGGATAACCCTAGGTAAGTAAAAGGTAGCTTCCCCACCATGCAACTCGAGATTTGTGCAATATGCTGAGCGGTTGCGGCATCGCAATTCATGGGCACTAGGGTTGACTTGTGAAAGTTAATCTTTAGCCCAACAGATGTTGCATAATGAGTGAGAATTTTCTTGACAAGTGTAGCTTGGTCTGAACTTGTCGGGAGCAACATGATTGTATCATCGGCATATTGGATCATGGGATAGTCCAATTGGTTTGGGCAGTAGAAGGGCAGTTGAAGTTCATTTCTTCGAAAAGAGTCATTTATTGGAGCTTGCAACAGGTCTGCCGCCAGGACAAAGATGAGGGGAGACAGTGGGTCGCCTTGTTGAACTCCACAAATGCAATTAAACTGTCTGCCCAGGACACCATTAAGGAGGACTGGGGATTTCGCAGAGGATAAAATGGTTTTAATCCATCCCAACCATTTATCATTGAAGCCCATGTGTTTCATGATTTCCAACATAGCATCATGTTCAATAGTATCAAATGCTTTTTCAAAATCCAACTTGAGTAGAACAATTGTTTTTTTGAGGTTTGGCACCGATGAATGTATTCAAACGCCCATGCAAGGCAGTCCTGGATGGAACTCTTTTTCAGAAAACCATATTGGTTACGGTGAATTATCTTCAGAATGAGCTTTTGTAGTTGATTAGCTAAAAGTTTTGTAATGACTTTGAGACAACAGTTTAGTAGAGTAATTGGTCGATAGTCATTGACGCCTTGAGGTGCAACAACTTTTGGAATGAGTGTGATGTAACCATCATTAATGTTTCTAAGTTTAGACCACCTTCAAAGAATTGGTCACAAAGGGCATAAAAGTCTTCCTTTATCATGTGCCAACAAGATTTGAGGAATGCGCCATTGAAACCCTCGGGACCCAGTTCCCTATCAGTAGGCATTTCTTTGATAACTAGATCAATCTCATGTCTAGTAAAAGGGAGAGTGAGGTCATCCAGCCCCTCAATTTTCTTGATGATGGTTTCATGGTTAAATTTCATCTCATGCTTAGAGGAGATCCCAAGTCTTTCTTTGAAGGAATGATAGATGATAGATTCTTTGCTCGCATGATCGTCCATTACGGTTCCATCCTGCAAAGTTAGGGAAGCAATATTGTTTCTTCTGTAACATTCTGAAGCCATAGCTTGAAATTTTTTGGAATTCTCATCTCCAAAGCGAACCCAGTGAATTGTGCAACGTTTTTTTCCAATATTGCTTTTGATATGACAAAAGACGCAGAATGTGAGGCTTGAGGATAATCCTAAAATTTGCCTCAGGAGTGGTCAGTTGCCTTCTGTTCTCGACCATGTCAAGTTCTGCCAGAGCCTTCTTGGAGTTATCAATGGCTATTGATAGGCGGGAAATATTCGTACTCCAATTTTTCAAACCGTAACATAAGTGCTTGAACTTTTGGCAAAGAATTGTTGCACTGTTGGTTGCTCTGACGGGCTTATCCCAGGCAGACTGCACTATATCCATAAAACCAGGATGCTCAATCCAGAAAGGCTCGAAATGAAAGAGTTTACTCCTCGAAATAGAAGGTTCAATTGTGACCACACAAGGGATGTGATCGGACACTGGCTTACCCAAGGGTTTAACAATGGTATTAGGGTAAGAACTAGTCCAATTACAGGAAGTGAAGAATCAATCAAGCTGCTCCAAAAGCGGGTCTTGCTGCATATTACTCCAGGTGAAAGTACGACCTTTGATTGGTAATTCAAGAAGACACTGTGATCGTATGAAATCATTGAATGTGATCATGTCATTTATATTCCCACCCAGTTTGTTACGATTATCAGGACTGTGGATATAGTTATAATCTCCCACGAGAAGCCAATCCTCATTGGCCGGAATGTTTAAAGGGAACAGCCAATTAGTGTAATTGATGCGCGAATCACCTTGGCAGGGGCTGTAAATATTCACTAGGGTCCAAGATTACAATGATTGGGTGGATTGAAATTTAATCACCAGAGCAAAATCTTCAGAAGCAATAACCAAACCAGTGAAAACCGAACTATTCCAGATAGTAACAGTTCCACCCGAAGCCCCGTGCGAAGGAACATAAGAAAATTGATCAATTCAACGGGGACAACAAGACTTGATAAAAGCACGATCGATTACAGACTTTTTAGTTTCCTGCAAGCATAAGACCGAACACCCACTAGCATTGATAGCATTAGACATGGCTAGTTGTTTATCGCCAAAGTTTAACCCACGAATGTTCGAACATAACACATTCCAATTAACCAAAATACCCATGAGGCAAGGAAACTAGGAAATTAAGTAGAAGACAAAGGCCCTGCCTCCTTAGACGCCAAGAGTGCATCTTTAGTGAGTTCTTCAGCCAGAATGGCGCACTTGAGGACGCCCACCTGTTGGATTACCTGAATGGGTGTGGGGGGTGGTACATCTTGAGCAGCAGCATCGTCCAGCTCCATGATGATGACCGAGGAAGGAGCAGTAGGAGTGCGGCGTGGCTTTACCTTGGAAGGTTTCCTCTTGACCTCAGATAGAGCATGGACCCGAAATCCATCATACTTATTTGATCTAGCGCTGCAGCGAAGACTGGCTTCAAATTCAGGGACATGAACTTTGCCACGATGAGTAGAGACAGAACTGTTAGACAAAGTGACATCAGAAGAAGGCAGATCCATAGTACTAGTGTTATCTTGGAGCAGAGCATGCCTAGAATCAGAAGTATCCTTTGCAGTGATAGTCCAAGATTGGACCATGGAGATGCACTCCTCATTGCTCCTACTGATGTGATGTCTAACAGAGATAACAAAGGATCCATTGTTGCGGGAGACATCAACATGCACCTTCAAACTATCTCTGAAACCCAGACCCAAACTCGAAGGACCAAAAGTGGCCATAGTTGGTTTAATGGCCTGCATAAGGTAATCATTGATCTGTCTAGCCATCCTGGAGCAGTGAAAGAGCATGGAATCAACCATATTTCCTTGATAAGACATGGACAGATGCATGCCAGAATTGTCCAAAGAGAGATCGATGCTGAAAGTGTCCTGTGGCTGTAGCAGAGGAGCCAAAGAAGTGCTGGCAGAGCTGCCATTGTTACTTCTCCATAGAGCATTCAGAAGATTTACTGGCACAAGGACAAAACCATCTGAACTAACAGTAGATTCTGAACTATTGTGCCAAGAAATGGAGTCATTCCAGGCCATGGCAGGGCTGTCTTGGAGATTGTTCTTAGGCAAAATGACATCAACAACCTGGAGGCCCTCACCAGCCAACCAGGCTTGAAAATTGTAGATAGAAGGGGGAGGAGGGGCTGGCCAAGCACCCCAATGAGCCTGAAATTGAACATTGTTATGTTGATCCACAACCACATTATCATTTGCATTGTTTGCCTCATGTAGAGCATTATCAGCAGCCATGTTCTGAGCCATCCAATTGTGAAGTTGAGCTTGATACATCTGTTCTGCAGTTAGGCCTTCACCAAAGAGGGGGTGAGGAACACCATCATCAGGAGGGGGGGTCTTCGCCGGCAGGTGGCACTTCAGGTAAGTGAGCATTCCAATCACTACTACATAACATAGTCACAACAACAGTCCAACAGCGCCGAGCTCCTCCAATCTTCCTCATGACTATACTCATAGGGACCAAACGAAGATGAATGACCCTGGCCTTAAGAAGAACAAACCTCCCGTCGCCCCGGGGATTATGCCATTCAAGCAGAGTACCAAAGGTGTCAACAGGCTTATGGTTGTAATGTTGTGTTTGATAATCATAGGGAAAACCAACATACATAATCCAAATCTCTGGACTGAAAGAGGTGAGCCTCATATTTAGCACAACATCATGAGGTACGAAAGATATGACAGTATGTTCTTCCTCTTGAAGTTCATCGAGCTCAAAAGTGGTGCCCACAACAGAGTCTCTAACTAGAGAATCATCAAATCAAAAAATACCAATCCCTAAAGGGCGATCCTCGACTTCAGTAGGGAAGAAGTGTGAATCATGGAGAAAACCTTGGATTGTATCACGTAGAGCTTTTTTGGTGCTGCGGGATGAATCTGTTGGCCTCAGCATTGGCCAAGAAGTCATGGCGAAGAGGTGGCACCGCACTGACCACCATATCGGATCCCACTTTCCGATCAGCCGGACCAAGCTCCACCGTCATGCCCCAAGGGAGGTAGGGGACGATGTTGACAGGGAAGTTCTCCATTGTTGGTGGAGAAGGATTCTGCAGAGGATGTGCAGAGGGGAGCACGCGAGGCGAGGTGGAATGCGTAGCGGCAGGAGGTAGGGGTGGCTTGGGAAGCCAAATTTCATTGTTGGAGCGCCGCCCCTGTCGACAAGATGATGCCACGTGTCCCGTCCAGCCACAGAGATTGCAATGGACGGTAGATGATCACTTGTGCCTAGAGGAGGGGCACAAAGTAGGTGAGCGTAGTAAATGCATGTTTGTGGAAAGAATCCGCGTAGACCTTGATTTGACCGGACCAAAATCAATTAGCGTCTCATTTTCCAACTTGGACATGGCAGAGTAACTAGTAGACGGCAAGCAAGATATAGATTCCATCTCAGCATTGGAATAAATTGGAGCCTTGCCTTTCAAAGAATGATCCTTATGATTTATTGCAGTAGAATTTTCAATCACTGACTTCTGATCAATTCTGGGCTTCCAAAAGTAATGTTTGGCTTTGGGATCAATGCAATTATGTTTCGTGTGGCCTAGGAAAAAACATAGGTCACATTTGAGAGAGGCCGGGCATTCAAAGAACTTTGTGTGGTTGATCCACAAGTAGAGCAGGCCCGAGATCTCAGCTTAGGCCCAAGGCACAAATCCTGGCTAGATGATACATTGTTCACCTGTCGAGCAGGGGGGCAGACAACAGCAAATGTCATTAAGACAAACAGAGCAAATTTCGCGTGGGCATAAAGAGGCCAGGTGACCCATTGATTTGCATTTAGAGCATAAGTTAAGCCTTTCATAAATATAATCCATAGGAGGACCGAAGTCAGAGACCAGATCATGGCAATATGCGAATTAGAGTACCCAAAATGGCGTTGATCCAGAATATGAAAAAGCATAAAATTTGGAATGTTGCTCCAGACTTTCTCTTTATACCAACAACCTTCAAATATGTAATTAATAGCATTAGAACCCGCAATAATGCATGGTTGGAATCTTCCAAAGATGACGCCAGAGGACATGGAAGGTGGGTAATTGCCCGTAATTATTGAAGTATCTGGGCCTCGTAACACCGGCTCCGGCAGCTTTGGTGCCAGCGATGAGCCGTCCGGCGAAGATTCATGGGCGATCGCCATCTCTTCCAAAGGTAAGAAACCATACTTTGAAACTTCCTTAGAGGATGGGCTCAAATCCTTGGCATGTTGCACTGAAAACTTGTATTTTGACTTGATAGCAATCGGAGAGCGAGCGGCCACCTCAGGAATATGAGAATCAAGATGCCACGAGAAATTGATACCCATAAGACCATGATAATTCTGACGGAATAGACTAAAGTGGCACACAAAATCCGGCCAAACCCTGTCCTTGAGACCATAGATGAAGTGTCCAACTTTATTGGAAGCCATAGAGAAACGAAATCTTCTTCCAGAGATATGTGACACGCTAAGACCAGAAGGAAGACCCCCAATACAACATTGAAGAGCAATGGCAACCAAGTCATTATTGAGAGGAAAACTGACCGAGGAGAAGTGCACCACCAAGAAGAATTCTTTGCTCGAACCAAAAGGAGAGAAGTGGACGGTAGATCCAAAATGTTAAGGCACCTGAGCCGCGACCTTAAGGCTGAGAGAGAAATCCCAATGCAGAAGGCCCTCCATGACCGCCTAGATCAAAGATCTCCATGGTTGTATGGTGTGTGGTGGAGGCAGGTGGGAGGGAGGAGAGGAGAGCCATAACAAATTCAAATTGGGTTGAAGTGATATATTTTATGTCTACCGAGTATATAGGATGTTATGAGATATTATAAAAGAGTGTTATACTACATCATTGTGCAATTGGTGTTTAGCTTCTAATATTAACTTGGTGCTTTTAGGTACATATGTCATTGGTAAAGATCCATGCTTCAACCCTTTCTGCGTATGGGGAAATGAGATATTGATGAACCAGCATCAAGTGAGGAAGCTGATAAATATTGTTAGTAAAATGGGTCAAAAGATGGCAATTAAACTATTTGTTTACACTTTGTCCAATACAACAGCGAACTGTAGGATGGTAAGTAAGAACTCTGCAGCCTTCTTTTTACTGCCCATAATGAGTTGTGTTAGATGACAATGTCTGAATCTTTTTTCCTTTGTAGTGGTTCCCAAATCAGTTTACTAAAGATTACCTCTCAAACTACATGATTGGTTGGCATGCAAAGGTTAAAGTATTTCTACCAGAACACGATGGTTATCTAGATGTTTTCATGAAGACCGTGAAGGATGGGCGGTCGGCCATCACAAGGGGTTGGAATAGAGTTGTGTGTGCCTTCTGCATGGATGAGGGCACAATATGGGCATTCCGCTTCACCTTGTTCAGCAACTAGAATGTATTTCGCCTCTTTCTTTACCGTCTTTAATAGTACAAGTATACAACTGTGGTTCTTCATTCTTTATTTGGTTCTTATGTAATTCTTGATGTGTACCTATGAATCGAATAATGCATTGGTTGTCTGAACCTGATGGATACGAATAAAGCTATATCATACATTCAATTTCAATTTCAATTTGACATAGCAGCAATTAAATTACGGTGAAATTATGCTCTCCAGGTTGTTATGGCACACACGGTTGGTAAAACACAAACGTTTGCGATATACACCATAATCCGAGACGGTTGACAGATAGGAAACATGTGCAAGCATGCACACAATTGCTATTTGCAAAGCGTGTGCGATGTCAGACAATATCACAAACGATGCTGGCAAACTAACTGTTTGCGATAGTTGCCTTATCATACACGATTCGCAACCATGAACTATTTCTGATGAAGTATGCATCGTAAACGTTGCACCACAGAATAGCGTGTGCGATAGTTGCCTTATCGTACACGATTCGCAACCATGAACTGTTTCTGATGAAGTATGCATCGTTAATGTTGCACCACAGAATAGTGTGTGCGATAGTTGTCGTGTACGACGATGTTATGATGGTCAGACGTTTTTTAATCCTATCCGACACTCGTACGACGATTAGCTAATCTTCTTAATTAGTTATTGCATACGGTTTGTGAAAAGCGAATGTGTGTAATTGTATGCTCATCATACACGTTCTATAATAGTGAACCGTTTGTGATGGGCCGTGCATCATAAACGTAGCACCACAGAATATCGACTGCGATGGCAATGCGAGCGCAAACGAGTAGGAGTACTGTACATGCATCTTGGCTCCCTATCCCCGACGGTTTCTGGGTCGTGTAGGAAGGACCCCCCTATTGCCCACACTCACTTGGCGATGGTTCCAAATGCCATCGCGGAAAGGGGTTTAAAACCGTTTGTATAGCACCGACGCATACCAGTGGTGATAATGATTTACATATGCATGAAAGAATGAAATAGATGAGATTTTCTTTGAACAACGTCCTCTGCTTAAACACAATTTGCCTATTGAAACTCTAGGAGGTCCTCCTCCACCTAAAGGTGATCCTGTGTTTGAATTAAAACAATTGCCACACACTTTGAAATATGGTTATCTTGATGAAAAGAAGATATATCCTCTTATTATTAGTGCTAACCTTTCAGAACATGAAGAAGAAAGATTATTGAAAGTTCTAAGGAAGCACCAAGCTGCTATTGGATATACTCTTGATGATTTAAAGGGCATTAGTCCCACTCTATGTCAGCACAAGATTAATATGGAACCTGTTGCTAAACCAGTTATTGATCACCAACATTGGTTAAATCCGAAGATGAAGGAAGTGGTAAGAACGGAAATATTAAAACTTTTGGAAGCAGGTATAATCTATCCTATAGCTAATAGTAGATGGGTAAGTCATGTTCATTGTGTTCCTAAGAAAGGAGGTATTACTGTTGTTCCTAATGATAAGAATGAACTTATTCCCCAAAGAATTGTTACAGGCTATAGAATTCTAATTGACTTTAGAAAATTAAACAAAGCAACTAGAAAAGATCATTACCCTCTGCTTTTTATCGATCAAATGCTAGAGAGATTATCTAAGCACACACATTTTTGCTTCCTTGATGGATATTCTGGTTTTTCACAAATACCTGTTTCTCAACCTGATCAAGATGATCTTACATGCATCCTTGAAGAGAGTAGGCGAATAAAATCCAGATTGCAATACCTTGCGAGCAGTTCTATCTCTGGCATGATGCCCTCCATAAGCTTCGGAGTGACATTTCCATAGGATTAGTCCCTGTTCATGTTCAGGTACACAACATCTAATAATACCATTTACTCCTTCTTTATAAAGGTGTGGGTCATCCCAAAAGTAATGTCTTAAATCATAGAAGAATTTTTTCTTTTGTTGGTATGTAAAGCTAGGTGGTAAATATTTAGCAACATGTAATTAGCATAGTCAGCATACCAAGGAGTGTTATTAGAAGCATTTATTCCTGCTAACTTCTCATCAGGAAAACTATCATAAATAGGTAATGGGTCATCAAGCACATTTTCAAGCCTAGAAAAGTTATCAGCTACGGGGTTCTCAGCTCATTTCCTATCAGTAATATGTCAATCAAATTCTTGTAGCAAGAGAACCCATCAAATAAGTCTAGGTTTAGCATCTTTATTTTCCATAAGATATTTAATAGCAGCATGATCGGTGTGAACAATTACTTTAGAGTCAACAATGTAAGATCTAAATTTATCACAAGCAAACACCACTGCTAGAAACTATTTTTGAGTAGTAGCATAATTCTATTGTGCACTGTCTAGAGTTTTACTAGCATAATGAATAACATTCAGTTTCTTATCAACTCTTTGTCCTAGAACAACACCAACAACATAATCACTAGCATCACACATAACTTCAAAAGGCAAGTTCCAATCAGGTGGTTGAACAACAGGTGCAGAAATTAAGGCTTTCCTGAGTGTTTCAAAGGCTTCTAAATAATCATCATCAAAAACAAAAGGAGCATCCTTTTGCAAAAGATTTATAAGAGGCCTAGAAATTTTAGAAAAGTCTTTGATAAATCTCCTATAGAAACCAACATGACCTAAGACACTATGAATACCTTTGATATCTTTAGGACATGGCATTTTCTCAATTGCATCAACCTTAGCTTTGTCCACTTCAATACCTCCTTCATAAATTTTATGGCTCAAAACAATACCTTCATTAACCATAAAGTAGCACTTCTCCCAATTCAAGACAAGATTTGTTTGCTCGCATCTCTGCAAAACTCGATCAAGATTGCTTAAACAATCAGCAAAAGACTTCCCATAAATAGAGAAGTCATCCATGAAAACCTCAACAATCTTTTCACAAAAGTCAGAGAATATATCAGTCATACATCTTTGAAAGGTAGCAGGTGCAATGAATAAACCAAAAGGCATACGTCTATAAGCATAAGTTCCAAAGGGATAAGTGAAAGTGGTTTTTTCTTATCTTATGATGAATGTCAAAGAATAGGTAATATCGGTAAGCGTCAAGAAATGCCTATGAATTATTCACTTGCTATTGAACCATTTGATGTTTGGGGATTTGATTACATGGGACCTTTTCCTTCCTCTAATGGGTATACACATATTTTGGTTGCTGTTGATTATGTTACTAAGCGGGTAGAAGCTATTCCAACCAGTAGTGTTGATCACAACACCTCTATTAAAATGCGTAAGGAAGTTATTTTCCCAAGGTTTGGAGTCCCTAGATATTTAATTACTGATGATGGTTCACACTTTATTCATGGTGCTTTCCGTAAAATGCTTGCCAAATATGTTGTTAACCATAGAATTGCATCACCTTATCATCCCGAGTCTAGTGGTCAAGTTGAACTTAGCAATAGAGAAATAAAATTAATGTTGCAAAAGACTGAAAATAGGCCCAGGAAGAATTGGTCTAAGAAATTAGATGATGCACTTTGGGCTGATAGAACAACATATAAAAATCATATGAGTATGTCTCCTTATAAAATGGTTTATGGAAAAGCTTGTCATTTGCCTCTTGAGTTAGAACATAAAGCATACTGGGCAATCAAAGAACTTAATTATGATTTCAAACTTGCCGGTGAATAGAGGTTATTTGATATTAGCTCATTGCATGAATGGAGAACCCAAGCTTATGAAAATGCCAAGTTATTTAAAGAAAAAGTTAAAAGATGGCATGATAAAAGAATTCAAATGCGTTAGTTTAAAGTCGGGGAATATGTTCTTTTGTACAACTCTTGTTTCAGATTCTTTGCAGGAAAACTCCTCTGCAAATGGGAAGGACCCTATGTTATCGAGGAAGTTTATTGGTCTGGAGCTATCAAAATAAATAATGCCAAAGGTACTAACCCGAAGGTTGTCAATGGGCAACGAATAAGACTTTATATCTCAGGTACACCCATTAATGTTGAAAGTAATACTATCCAAACATTGACACCGGAAGGACACATAAAAGAGTCCTTCTGGAACACTCCAGAATCGTGAAAAAGGAGGAGGAACGTGATACAGTAAGTAAACGGACTCCGAAAAATCCACAAAAATATTTTTTGTCAGTTTTGGAATATAATTTTTTTTAGGAAAATAAGAAACAACTAGGAAGGTCACCCAGGTGGGCACAAGACACCAGGGCCAGGCGCGCCTAGGTGAGTTGTGCCCACCTCGGGTACCTTCCGGACTCCGTTTTTCTTCCGGTTGCTTGTTTCTCAAGATAAAAAAGTCTTTATATACCCCCCAAACCTATTGACCACTATATCACGGAGAAATATTTTGTTTTCTTTCCTTGCTGTTTTCGGTCAGATCTGTTAGGCCAGGCAGCATGTGTTCCTCCTGCTCCAACAACATGGAAGAGGATGCTTGGCTGATGACGATTGAGCTTAAAAGAGAGGAGCCCTTAGAAGCCGTCAAAGGAGACAAGAGCAAGGAGGCTACCGGAGATCAAGCCCTAGTGGTTGAGCAAGCACTACCGGCCGAGGAAGAAGAAGACAATATCCTTAAACCTTACTATGCTCATCTTACCCCTACTGAGATTGAAGCCTTTCGGATCATTGAAACGGTTCGTGTGCAGAATAAATATCTCACTCGTGAAAAATATTCTGCATCAAGAGCACATCATCTTCCTCCTCAGTGTCATCCTTGATTGGAGAACCTCTTGATCTTGAAGGACATGATCTCTACCACTTGACCACCACCACCTTCTTCTTCATCACCAAAAGAAAATTGAGTATCGGGTATGGGCACTCCCCTTGGCTTCCGCCAAGCTTGAGGGAGGTGCCCCGGTATTGTATCACTCCACTATATTTTGGCTTTACTTATTTTAGTTCGATCCATAGTTATATTTTGCTTTAGATGAATAAAAGTTTAGTCTGATCCTTTCTTTTCGAGAGTTTGCTTATCGATCCATCCTTGTAATCGTGTGCAAGATATATAATAAATTTTATTTTTAGTTTTTGCTTTCTTTACTTTCATGTTGCAATAAAAATAAAGTAAATGAATTAAAAAGATCATATGCTAATCTTATGGTAGATTATGACACCACATAAGGAAAAATATAAGTAGGAAATTTTATTAGAGTTTGAAAATCATAGTATTGGTCAATGATGCAACTCATGCAAGAATTAATAAGGGAAGAGAAGATTCATATACAAATACACTATCCTGGAAATCTTTTGTGATTGTGAGCTCCCATCAAAATATTATATGCCAAAATTGTTGACGTTGGACAAGGAAGACAACTTAATGATTTATGTTTATTCATATTCACATAGAAGTTATATTGTCATAGATCCTTTAACATGTGGTGCTTGCCCCCTATCTTTGCTAGCAAAAATTCTACACTAAGTAGAGATACTACTTGTGCATCCAAAAACCCTTAAACCCAAATCTTACTTTCAAAGGTCCACCATACCTACCTAAGGATTGAGAAAGATCCTTGAAGTAAGTTGTCATCGGTGCAATAAGGTAATACAAATTGCTTCTAAAAGTGTGAGATCATTAGTGTAAGAGAAACTTGAGCGTTGTACGAACTTGTGATGGTGAAGAATCAAAGCGACAAACTCCATAATAAAGGTTGCCATCACAAGGGGCAATACAACGTGACTTTCTTTTGCACTAAGGGGTTGAGCATACATACAAATAAGCGCATGGCAACCTCTACTTCCCTCTACGAAGGGCCTATATTTTACTTTTATGCAAGAGTCAAAGATTTTCTCTCTATTCCTTTTTATTTTTATCCTTTGGCAAGCATCATGTGGTGAGGAAAGATCTAGGCACATACGTCTAGTTGAATGTGGGTGGCATGAGTTATTATTGTTGTCATCACCCTTGAGGTGAATACATTGGGAGGCGGAACTATAAGCCCCTATCTTTCTATGTGTCCGGTTGAAAGATTTTGTTCATGTGTATGAGGTGAGTTTTAGCAATCATAGAAGACTATATGATGGTTGAGTACGTGGACTCGCCTAAAGGCTCCGATACGCGACCCTTCCTGAAAAGATGATGAATTGTAGTTGCAAAGTTGACTGAGAACATAGTTTGTTGGTTTCTAATAGAGTTTATGTCTTATACTTCAATAGTGTGGTGAATTGTTACTTATTCATGAGAAGTCTATGATAAAAGTTCTATGATAAAAGTCTTATGTTTAATTTTTTTGCTGTTTTAATAATCTATATGATGCTTCTATGTGTGTATTTTGTTTTTATCGACACCTCTCTCTCTAACCATGTGCACATGTTTTTCAATTTCGGTTTTTCGCTTGAGGACAAGTGAGGTCTAAGCTTGGGGGAGTTGATACATCCATTTTGCATCATGCTTTCCTACTATTATTTATGATGTTTTTATGTATAATAATGCTTTTTTGGAGTAATTCTAATGTCTTTTCTCTCATAATATGCAAGATACACACAAAGAGGGAGAATTCCGGCAGCTGGAAATCTAGACCAGGAAAAGCTACGTCAGGCCACCTATTCTGCACAAATCCAAACAAGCTAAAACTTCATGGAGATTTTTTATGAAATAAATGAGAAATATTGGAGCAAATAAGTACTGGAGGGGGCACAAGACACCAGGGCGCGCCTCGGCCCCCAGGTGCACCCTGGTGGGTTGTGCTCATCCAGGCCCACCTCTGGTGTCCATCTTCTGGTATATGTCATTTTGACCTAGAAAAAAAGGAGAAGACTTTCGGGAGGGAGTGCCGCCGTCTCGAGGCGGAACTTGGGCAGGAGCACTTTTGCCCTCCGGTGGAGCGATTCCGCCGGGGGAACTTCCCTCCCATGGGGGGAAATCATCATCATCATCATCACCAACAACTCTCCCATCTTAAGGAGGGCAATCTCCATCAACATATTCAACAACACTATCTCATCTCAAACCCTAGTTCATCTCTTGTGTTCAATCTTTGTACCGAAACTATAGATTGGTGCTTGTGGGTGACTAGTAGTGTTGATTACATCTTGTAGTTGATTACTATATAGTTTATTTGGTGGAAGATTATATGTTAAGATCCAATATTGTTATTTAATACCCCTATGATATTGAGCATGTTTATCACTTGTGAGTTGTTACTTCTGTTCTTGAGGTCACGGGAGAAATCATGTTGCAAATAATAATGTGAACTTGATATGTGTTCGATATTTTGATAGTATGTATGTTGTGATTCCCATAGTGGTTTCATGTGAACGTCGACTACATGACACTTCACCATATTTGGGCCTAAGGGTTGCGAGAGTGGCAGAAGCTTAAACCCTAGTTTATGCGCTATTCTGTAAGGGACCCAATGGATCCAAAAGTTTAGTGCTATGGTTAGAATTTATTCGTAATACTTTTCTCGTAGTTGCGGATGCTTGCGAGGGGGTTAATCATAAGTAGGAGGTTTGTTCAAGTAAGAACAACACCTAAGCACCAATCCACCCACATATCAAATTATCAAAGTAGCGAACACGAATCGAACCAACATGATGAAAGTGGCTAGATGAAATTCCCGTGTACCCTCAAGAACGCTTTGCTTAGTATAAGAGACCGTTTTGGCCTATCCTTGCCTCAAAAGGATTGGGCTACCTTGCTGCACTTTTGTTACTAATATCATTACTTGCTCGTTACAAATTACCTTGCTATAAAACTACTCTTTTACTTACAATTCCAGCAGTTGCAGACATACCTTGCTAAAAACCACTTGTCATTTCCTTCTGCCCCTCGTTGGGTTCGACATTCTTACTTATTGAAAAGAGCTACAATTGATCCCATATACTTGTGGGTCATCAGTACTTCCACTACTCGGCAAATCCTAAAGACCCAAATGGGGGCGGCGATTCAATTGAAGGGCGTAGAAAATTCAGTCTAAGGGGAGAGGGCAAGATTCGCCACCACGGTGGGTGATGCCGGTGGAGTCCATACCTGTCCAGATACCTAACTTGGCATTGCAACAAGAATGGTTTACCTAGATGCAACATGCCAGTGGTGAGGGGTATAGCCATGGTTTCATTCCTCAACAGAATGTTGGGATTGGACCCCTGCCCAACTTCAATCCTTATTTTGGAACTGGGGTATGGCTGTTTGCTGGACATGGAGCTAGAGCTAAGAGTGGAGATACTAATGGTGACAATACACAGGTAGTTCAGATGGGAGGAAACAAATATTCCAGCAACAAATTGAGAACATCAGGAGATTTGGGAACATAGGAGGACTTTATGCTGGTGGAGGAGGAGAAAAGATAATTTGTTCAAAATTGAAGGAACCTGGGCATGATAAGGAAGATTGTAGAAATGTAGTCAGATGTGTAGTGTGTGTGGCAAGGAATCACACCTAACTGAGGATTGTACTTGGCTCAAACAGTTAAACCTGTTGCAAAGTATGTTGGTTATGCTTCCAAAGGGTTGGCCTACTTGTTGGTGCGAAACACTAAGGAGACAGAAATATTAGAACATGCTAATCCTTTGGCTCAAGTGAGGGTATGGGGACATCTGAATGAGACTCAGTCCTTACAAGCTTTTGACAAGATGTTTAATTAGTAGTGGAGAGTTAAGCAGAACAATGATAATTATTACATCCCGAGATTCCCTAGTCTAGCGAAGTTGGTGGAGTTGGATAATTTTAAGACGTTCAAACTACTTAGCACTAGAGCAATTGTCAAAGTAACAAGATGGACATCTAAAATTCAAGTTGTAGGAAAGATATTTTACAATATCGGTGAGGCTAGAAAAAACGCCCGATTGTCTCGCATACTTCTTTGGTGTTTGTGAGGTTAACACTGCTTTGGGCCCATTTTTTGAGGTGGATATGGAATCCATTGCTTTATAATATATTAGATGTAAACTGGGTGTCAGAGACATACAAAAAATCCCTCCTTATACTGAGATTACAACAAAAGAACCACTCATCTTCTAAATTACTTTTCAAGTTCAGTTGGTAGTGGAGTTAGGGTGCTATCAAGATACTGGCCATAAGAACAAGATAGAAGATGACGATGGCAGAGGTTTAGATGATGAATAAGATGAGTTACATAGAGTAGCTAAGCAAGGGAGAGATAACTGACACGTCTCCAACGTATCTATAATTTTTTATTGTTTCATGTTGTTATATTACCAATCTTGTATGCTTTACATGCAACTTTATATCATTTTTGTGTACTAACCTATTAACCTAGTACCTAGTGCATGTTTCTATTTTATTCTCCTTATTTCTTTGTTTCATAGAAAAACCATACCAAACAAAGTCCAAACATGATAAAATTTTATAGTGATTTTTTCTAGAACAGAAGAGACCCTAGAAGCTTCAAGGATGCATCACACGACGTTCAAGGGAGCGACAAGATCAGATGCAACAGAAGAAGAAGAGTCGGTGTAGATCGTGCTTTGAGTCCCTTGAACGATGATGAGTTGATGGTGATCCCGCGAACCACCCTAGAATGATCCCTCGCTAGAACACTGAAAGCACGACCTCTCTACTTGGTTGCAAGTGTATGGTCTTCATGATCTGGCAGCGCTTCACCGTCCAGAGATAATCGTTGCTGGAGAATTGGAGGGAGGAGATTAGAACCACACTGGGCTTCTAATTATGAGTATTGAGGTGGCTAGGGCTAGCTCTAATTAGTCTAGGACCAACTAGAACTAGAACTAGATCAACTAGAAGAGGCACCCGAAAACTTGTATGCAAAAGGGTGGAAAACCTCTAGTATATGTAGGTTTAGGAGGGAGGAGAGGGCAGCCACCAAGGAAGGAAAGTCCTCCCTTGGTGCGCCAGCCTAGGGGGGTCCAACTCCCACCCCTAGTAGGACCCCGCCCCCACAAGGAGGGACGCCACTTCCACTTGGGCCTTTATGGACCAAGTCTCTTTGCCCTTCTTGGATTTTAAGGCCCGTTGATATTTAATTAATATATAAAATACTTTAAACATTTACAGAGCATTATATATAAAATTTAACATCCCTAGAAACATTTTCCACCTATATATAATTAATCGGCAATACCCAGTATTACCCGATACCCTTCCGGTGACCCCCCC
>NC_041381.1:424924747-425027383 GCF_002162155.2 Triticum dicoccoides
AAACACTTCCGGAACCTCTCAGAACTATTTCGGATATTAATGAAACTATTTCAAAAATATATTCTCATCATTCCAGTTTGACTAACTCTCAGCGGATCATGATTACCTTAAGCTGGCGACCCCGTAGGTTCGGTAAAACATAGACATGAGTGAAACCCCTTTGTTCAATGACCGATAGGGGAACCTTTGGTTATCATGTCCCTATGATTACACAAATGCTATTCGAGTGAACCTTTGGTTATCATGTGATGTTCCCTTTGCTTTGCTATACTTTACAAAACCCTATGAGCATCGGTATCCTCCTGGGTCATCACCGTGCCCACTATACCATTGCTCCCATTACGGTTTTGTTCTTCTTTCTCGTTCACGTGTTCCGGCATCCCCGTGACGTAGTCACCTGTGGCTGGCCAGACTATGATGGATGCCGTCACACTGAGAGGGCCCTGAGAATATCTCTCCATCGTCGGAGAAGCAAATCCCACTCCCGAGTTGTTCGTTCACTTATCAAACTTTCCGGTGAACCTGAAAGTTGTCCTTATGATCACCTTGTTACGAATGACATTTGAGCAACCCCAAAGTCCACCGTCTGGTAAGAAGCAACCGAGACACTCTCATGGTCTGAGGAACTAAAGTACACATGCTAACACTTCGTGTTATAATAGATGATTTCAGACGATATGATCACAAAGTATAACATACAAGATTGGGTCGATTCAATACGATCGTTCTTCTAACGTCATACCCTCAATGTTGTTTTTAGGACTACCGTTGCACCTAACGATATCCTAAGATCCGGAAAACGTGATCACCAACAACACTTGAGCCAGTCTTAGAGGCTGGACCAGGAACCTATTGTTTGACCGTTTATCATTCCACACATGCATATGAGTTTTCCACTAAATCGCATATTCCAGGATCATAGCAGTTCTAGCATGAAATATAAAATCTTAATTATGAATAATAGAAATATAATAATACAATATTATTGCCTCTAGGGCATATTTCCAACACCAACCAGGTGCCTCATTTTAGGCCTAAATGCCTGGACTGAGTGTCACTCGACATATCCAACCAAAATCTGGGGTGGATATGGGGACGCATGGAAGCGCCAACCACATTAGATCTGGACCACTTTGGCCCACCCGACCCCACATAAAATGGATCCTATACGCACTCCGGCCAAAACCCTATCCGCATTCCACTCCACTCCCCTCCCCACCCACACTATCAAGCTCCCCTCTGGCCATCTTTGTTGTTCTCCTCCATGGCAGCGCCTAGATCTGACTCCAACATGTTTGGATCCGATGACTGGGAGGGCATCCCTTGCAGCATCGAGGAGGAGATGACCGTCCGTACCCTCAGACGCTCCCGAGAGGAGTTCGCCCTTCCACATTCTTCAACGAGCCCGCAGGATTTGCCCAACTGGCGGTCAGATCCGGTGTCGGTGGATCCGGGCCCGGAGGACCTCATCATGCGCCGCCGGTTGCGGCCACCATAGCTGCATGGCGCAACCCTGCCATACCGCCGAAACCTTTTAGGTGGCACCTTATCCCTGCGGCATCTGGCACCGAAATAGAGTCCATTTGCGCCTCCATGACCAGACGCAAACCCAAATAGGAGGGTCGACGTGCCCGCCACGCTAGGCTTCGGGTGCGGTTTCAAGCGAAGGAGGCTGACGCAGCCCTCGCGGCCCAAGCGACCACGACGGGTCGTGATGCAGAGGAGGCTTCGGCAGCCTGCGAAGCGGCGACGGAGGGCAGTCAAGGCGATGGCAAAATACCAAAGCTAGGCAGTCCGTGCCATGGCAGGAATGCCCCCAAGGAGGAGAAAGACGAAGATGGTGGCAGATTGGATAACTCCTTCAGTGAGCAGATCCGCCCCGATCCGTACTACGTCTTCAAACGCTACTATTGCACAGACAACAGGAAGGGAAAAGGCAAGGCCGACCATGGATGAAGTTTTCTGGTCATTGTTTCGTTCGTAGTTAGTAGAGCATATGAATTTTTGGTAGTCTGATGACATGTAATTTATATATTTATTACCTTTTTTTTGCAAAAAACCGATGACATGTATTTAGCTACCTACGATGTTGCATGAGCTAATATAAATTTGAGTATTCGGTTTAGATGCATCTGATACGTCTCCAACGTATCTACTTTTCCTAATGCTTTCCCTTTTTTTTGGACTCTAATTTGCATGATTTGAATGAAACTAACCCCGGACCGACGTTGTTTTCAGCAGAACTACCATGGTGTTGTTTTTGTGCAGAAATAAAAGTTCCTGGAATGGAACGAAACTTTGTGAGGATTCTTTATATCAGTAAAGAGGATTTCTGGAGCCAAGAGGTACCCGAGGGGGGCACCTAGGTGGGCACAACTCACCAGGGCGCGCCTCCCCCCCAGGAGCGCCCAGGTGGGTGCTGCCCACTTGGTGGCCCCGCTGACCCTGAAACTGACGCTATAAAATCACATTATTCCAGAAAAAATCAAGGAGAAAGAATTATCGCTTTCACGAGATGGAGCCACCACTGTCTCCTGTTCTTCATCGGGAGGCCAGATCTGGAGTCCGTTTGGGCTCCGGAGAGGGGAATCTTTGATCTTCGTCATCACCAACAGAACTCCATCGCCAGTTCCATGATGCTCCCCGCCGGGAGTGAGTAATCCCTTCGTAGGCTCGCTAGTCGGTGAGGAGTTGCATGAGATTCATCATGTAATCAATTTAGTTTTGTTAGGGCCTGATCCCTAGTATCCATTATGTTCTGAGATTGATGTTTCTATGACTTTGCCATGCTTAATGCTTGTCACTTTGGGCCCGGGTACCATGATTTCAGATCTGAACCGTTTATGTTATCACCATTATATCCATGTTCTAGATCCGATCTTGCAAGTTATAGTGACCTACTACGTGTTATGATCCAACAACATTGGAGTGAAAATAGTCGGGACCACTCCCGGTGATGACCATAGTTTGAGGAGTTGAAAGGATCGAGAAGAGGTGTCTAGAGGGGGGGGGGGGCGTGATTAGACCCTCAACAAGCAAAGATAACAGTTTTTAAGTTTTTCAAGTTGAGGTTGGAAATTAGCACAATTTCAAGCATTTATAATGCAATTCAAGCAAGCATGCAAAGAGTATATGAGCAGCGGAAAGTAAAGCATGCAACTTGCAAGAAAGTAGAGGGATGGGATTGGAGTGTGCAAACGCAGTTGGAGACACGGAGATTTTTTGCGTGGTTCCGATAGGTGGTGCTAGCGTACATCCATGTTGATAGAGACTTGAACCCACGAAGGGTAATGGTTGTGCGAGTCCACGGAGGGCTCCACCCACGAAGGGTCCACAAAGAAGCAACCTTGTCTATTCCACCATGGCCATCGCCCACGAAGGACTTGCCTCACTTGGGTAGATGTTCACGAAGTAGGCGATCTCCTTGCCCTTACAAACTCCTTGGTTCAACTCCACAATCTTGACGGAGGCTCCAAAGTGACACCTAACCAATCTAGGAGACACCACTCTCCAAAAGGTAATAGATGGTGTGTTGATGATGAACTCCTTGCTCTTGTGCTTCAAATGATAGTCTCCCCAACACTCAACTCTCCCTCACAGATTTGGCTATGGTGGAAAGATGATTTGAGTGGAAAGCAACTTGGGGAAGGCTAGAGATCAAGATTCTTGTGGTTGGATTGGAATGTCTTGGCCTCAACACATGAGTAGGTGGTTCTTTCTCAAAAAAAGAATGGTGCAAATGTAGGCACGTTCTGATGGCTCTGTCCACGAATGAAGAGTGGGTGGAGGGGTATATATAGCCTCCACACAAAATCTAGTCATTACACACAGATTCCCAAACTCGGTGAGACCGAATGGTGAAACTCGGTCAGACCGATTCAGGTCAAAATGTGAACGTTAGAGTTTTGAGTGGGAACGACAAGGTCAACTCGGTGGGACTGATGTGCTAGAGTTAGGGTAAAATCTCAACTCGGTTTGACCGATTACAGAAACTCGGTGAGACCGATTTGGGTAATAAGCAAACAGAGAATTGGTCAAGCAAACTCTATGGGACCGATTGCATATCTTGGTGGGACCGAAATTATTGCAATAGGAAACAAAGAGTTTGCAAGCCCATCTCGGTGAGACCAAACTGATTAGGGTTTGTGGCAGTGGCTATGTCAAATGAACTCGGTGGCACTAGATAGATCGAATCAGTGGGACCGAGTTTGACTTTAGGTTTAGGACATATGTGGAAATGAGAAAGTGGTTGAGGGCTTTGGAGAATATCACTAAGCACTTTGAGAAAGCAAGCCATTAAGCAACACCTCATCCCCTTTTAATAGTATTGGCTTTCCTATGGACTCAATGTGATCTTGGATCACTAAAATGAAAATGTAGAGGCTTGAGCTTTTGCCAATGTTTGTCCTTAGCATCTTGAAGGGGTTCCACATCCTCTTGTCCATGCCACTCCAATGCTGAACTTATCTGAAATATACTAGATGAAAATATTAGTCCAACAAGAGATATGTTGACATTAATTACCAAAATCACCCAGGGAGCACTTGTGCTTTTAATCTCCCCCTCTTTGGTAATTGATGACGACATACATCAAAGCTTTAGATAAGGATATGAGGAAATGGCAAGTAAAGATTTGGAAAGACATGTAACATTCATATGCTCCCCCTACATGTATGCAATCATGTGATTATGGAACATGAGAGTATGAGAATGCATAATCATGACAGAGTAAGAATAAGTTACATGTGTCTTGGCTATATGCATCAGAGCAAATGGTGTAGATACTGGAAATATACCTTCATGTTCACGAGTCTCTCTTGCAAACAATATATACCATAACAAGAGATCTTCATGCATATGAGTGTGGTCAAGAACTAGCTTTGGAAGAGATGAACCTGAGTAGACAAGGTTAGATAACACAAGAACATCTACTTAGACAGAGCAAGAACGAGAGATCACAAGAATACCAAGACTGGGATGACATGTAGAGAGTGAGCACTTAGTACTCTATTTGGATATAGGCATTGATAAACCACAAGTGTAGGGGATCGCAACAGTTTTTGATAAGTAAGAGTGTCGAACCCAACAGGGAGCTAAAGGTAGAATAAATATTCCCTCAAGTTCTATCGACCAATGATACAACTCTACGCACGCTTGACATTCGCTTTACCTAGAACAAGTATGAAACTAGAAGTACTTTGTAGGTGTAATAGGATAGGTTTGCAAGATAATAAAGAACACGTAAATAAAAGCTAAGGACTGTTTAGATAAAGATGCAAGAAAGGAAATATAGCGAGTGTGGAAAAGTGGTGGTAGGAGTTGTGAAATTGTCCCTAGGCAATTGACTACTTTACTAGACCGGTAATCACTATTGCAATTCTATTTGAGGGAGAGGCATAAGCTAACATACTTTATCTACTTGGATCATATGCACTTATGATTGGAACTCTATCAAGCATCCGCAACTACTAAAGACTCATTAAGGTAAAACCCAACCATAGCATTAAAGTATCAAGTCCCCTTTATCCCATACGCAAACAACCTACTTTCTCGGGTCTGTGCTTCTGTCACTCACGCCACCCACCATAAGCAAATCATAAACATATTGCAAACCCTACAGCGGGAATCCCTCACGCTTGCGCGACACGGAGGGCACAATAGGACAGCACCAATAATAAAACATGCAATTCAAACCAATCATAGCAATTCATCAATCACCGATAGGACAACGAAAATCTACTCAGACATCATAGGATGGCAACACATTATTGGAAAATAATATGAAGCATAAAACACCATGTTCAAGTAGAGGGTACAGCGGGCTGCGGGAGAGTGGACCGCTGTAGATAGAGGGGGGGAGGTGATGGAGATGTTGGTGAAGATGACAGCGGTGTTGGTGAAGATCGCGGTGATGATGATGGCCCCCGGCAGCGCTCCAGCGCCACCGGAAGCAAGGGGGAGAGAGGCCCCTTCTTCTTATTCTTCCTTGACCTCCTCCCTAGATGGGAGAAGGGTTTACCCTCTGGTCCTTGGCTCCCATGGCGTGGGAGGGGCGAGAGCCCCTCCGAGATTGGATCTATCTCTCTGTTTCTGCGTTCTCAGATTCTACCCCTTCACCGTTTCTTTAATATCCGGAGATTCGTAACTTCGATTGGGGTGAATCTTTCGCCCAGATTTTTCTCATAAAATTAGCTTTCTTGCGGCAAAAGAAGGGCATCAACGGCCTTACATGTGGCCCATGAGAGTGCCAGGTGCGCCCAGGGGGGGTGGGCGCGCCCCCCTGTCTCGTGGCCACCTCGGACACCGTTTCGCGTTTATTCTTCCTCCGAAAAAACCCAAATATTACAAAATAATTCTCCGTCCTTTTTTATCCCGTTTGGACTCCATTTGATATTGGTTTTCTGCGAAAGATAAAACATGCAACAAACAGGAACTGGCACTGGGCACTGGATCAATATGTTTGTCCCAAAACTAGTATAAAAAGTTGCCAAAAGTATATGAAAGTTGAAGAACATTGGCATGGAACAATCAAAAATTATAGATACGATGGATACGTATCAGGCATGTCCAAGCTTAATTCCTGCTCGTCCTCGAGTAGGTAAATGATACAAAAGATAATTTTTGATGTGGAATGCTACCTAGCATAATCTTGATAATATGTCTAATCATGGCATGAATATTGCGACACAAGTGATTCAAAGCAATAATCTATCATTTGACATAAAAAACGATAATACTTGCAGCGTACCAATAAAGCAATCATGTATTTTCAAGACAACAAGGCCAAAGCAAGCTTATCTCTACAAAATCATATAGTTTGGCCATGTTTCATTTTTGTCGCACAAAATGCCCCCGATCATGCACAACCCCGATGACGAGCCGAGCAATTGGTTCATACTTTTTAACGCTCTTCAACTTTTTCAACCCTTATGCAATACATGAGCGCAAGCCATGGATATAACACTATAGGTGGAGTAGAATATAATGATGGAGATTATGTGGAGAAGACAAAAAGGGAGAAAGTCTCACATCGACGCAGCTAATCAACGGGCTATGGAGATGCCCATTAGTTGATGTCAATGCGAGGAGTAGGGATTACCATGCAATGGATGCACTAAGAGCTATAAATGTATGAAAGCTCAACAAAAGAAACTAAGTGGGTGTGCATCCAACTTGCTTTCTCATGAAGACCTAGGGCATTTGAGGAAGCCCATCGTTGGAATATACAAGCCAAGTTCTATAATGAAAATTCCCACTGGTATATGAAAGTGACAACATAGGAGACAATCTATATGAAGAACATGATGCTACTTTGAAGCACAAGTGTGGAAAAAGGATAGTAACATTGCCCCTTTTCTTTTTCGTTTTTATTTTCTTTTCTTTTTCTTTTTTTCTTTTTGGTGGGTTTCTTTGGCCCCCTTTTTTATTTAGGCTTCTTTGGCCTTTCCTTTTTTTCCTTTTCTTTTTTTTCATGGGGCAATGCTCTATAATGATGATCATCACACTTTTATTTACTTATAACTCAATATTACAACTCGATACTAGAACAAAGATATGACTCTATATGAATGCTTCCAGCAGTGTACCAGGATGTGCAATGATCTAGCGTAGCAATGACATCAAAAAATGGACAAGCCATGAAAACATCATGCTAGCTATCTTACGATCATGCAAAGCAATATGACAATAAATGCTCAAGTCATGTATATGATGATGATGGAAGTTGCATGGCAATATATCTCCGAATGGCTATGGAAATGCCATGATAGGTAGGTATGGTGGCTGTTTTGAGGAAGATATAATGAGGATTATGTGTGATAGAGCATATCATATCGCGGGGTTTGGATGCACCGGCGAAGTTTGCACCAACTCTCAAGGTGAGAAAGGGCAATGCACGGTACCGAAGAGGCTAGCAATAATGGAAAGGTAAAAGTGCGTATAATTCATGGACTCACATTAGTCATAAAGAACTCATATACTTATTGCAAAAGTTTATTAGCCCTCGAAGCAAAGTACTACTACGCATGCCCCTAGGGGGATAGATTGGTAGGAAAAGACCATCGCTCGTCCCCGACTGCCACTCATAAGGAATACAATCAAAGAAACACCCCATGCTTCAAATTTGTCACACAACGGTTACCATACGTGCATGCTACGGGACTTGCAAACCTCAACACAAGTGTCTCTACAATCCACAACCACCCACTAGCATGACTCTAATATCACCATCTTTATATCGCAAAACTATTTCAAGGAATCAAACATATCATATTCAGCGATCTATAAGTTTTATGTAGGATTTTATGACTAACCATGCGAATGACCAATTCCTGTCATGTCTCTAAACAGATATAAGTGAAGCAAGAGAGTTTAATTCTTTCTACAAAACATATGCCCACGCTCTAACAAATATAAGTGAAGCAAAAGAGCATTCTACAAATGGCGGTTTTCTATTTGAAGAGAAACAGGCAATCCAAACTTCAAATGATATAAGTGAAGCACATGAAGCATTCTATAAAGCCATACTCAAAAGATTTAAGTGAAGTGCAATGAGCATTCTATAAATCAACCAAGGACTATCTCATACCAGCATGGTGCATAAAAGAAAAATTAAAACTAAATGCAAAAGATGCTCCAAGACTTGCACATAATGCACGAACGAAACGAATCCGAAAACATATCGATACTTGTTGAAAAAAGAGGGGATGCCTTCCAGGGCATCCCCAAGCTTAGACGCTTGAGTCTCCATGAATATTTACTTGGGGTGCCTCAGGCATCACCAAGCTTGAGCTCTTGCCTCTCTTCCTTTTCCTCACATCGTGACATCCTCGATTAGACACTTCATCCACACAAAACTTCAATAGAAAACTCGGTAAGATCCGTTAGTATAATAAAGCAAATCACCACTCTAAGTACTGTTGCAAACCAATTCATATTTTGTTCTTGCATTTTGTCTACTGTAACATAACTTTTCCATGGCTTAATCCACTAATACAAATTGGTAGATTCATCAAAACAAGCAAACTATGCATCAAAAACAGAATCTGTCAAAAACAGAACAGTCTGTAGCAATCTGAACATCCACGATACTTCTTGTACCCCAAAAGTTCTACCAAAATTAGGAAAAATAAAAGAGTTATACAGAAAGACAGTGCAAAAGGAATCAGAACCAATTGACGTTCCCGGTAAAAATTTAAAATCGCGCACTACAACCAAAGTTTCTGTTCTGCACCGTACAAACCAACAAGCATTGTAAACATCCTAAAGGCAAACCTTGGAACATTATTTTTATAATACAATGGAACTGTACAAGGGGATAATTATTTTTGATGAAAAGTTTCTGTAATCAAGATTCACAAAGTTTCTGTGAGCATGAACAAAGTTCAAGGAGCTCTCCCACTTCAACAATGCTTTTCTTTCTTACTTTCACTTTCCTTTTTGAAAAGTTTTTAGGTTCCCCTCTTTTTTTTAAACTATATAAAAGCACGCAACAGAAATAAATGACTCTCTAAAACTTCCGGGTTGTCTCCCTGGCAGCGCTTTCTTTAAAGCCATTAAGCTAGGCATATAGTGCTCAAGTAAAGGATCCACCCGGATCCCAAGGTATATCAAAGCCAATTTTAATTAACAATGATTTTTAATTTAGTAGTGAGCACAAAGTAACATATATCATGCAAGAACGAAGTCTAACTATCTTCCTATGCATCGGCATGTCATAAAAGAATAGTTCATGCACACCAAGTAAAGGCCAATGCATAGTATAAGCAGTTTCTTGCAATTTTATCATATTGGAAACATAGAGAGGTGGAGAAATAGTTCCTCTCTCATAATAATTGCAAGTAGGAGCAGCAAGCTCATGCATATTATATTCATCAAAATCATCATGTGCAACGGTAAAAGGCAACCCATCAATATAATCCTTAATAAGCACAAACTTCTCCGATATAGTGTAGTTGGGAGAACTCAAAAAGATAATAGGACTATCATGCATGGGTGCAATATCAACAATTTCATGTTTAACATAAGTAACTATAGCAAGTTCATCTCCATAAGCATAATTCATATTGGCATCTTTGCCACAAGCATAGCAAGCATCATCAAAAAGGGATATTTCAAACAAATTCAAGGGATCATAGCAATCATCATAGCAATCATCCTTCGGTAAGCACGAAGGGGAATTAAACAATGTATGAGTTGAAGAGTTACTTTCATTAGAAGGTGGGTACGGGTGATCAATCCCCTCTTCCTCCTTTTGTTCTTCGCTCTCCTCATCATCTTTTTCATCCAATGAGCTCACATTTTCATCAATTTCTTCTTCCATAGCTTCCTGCAAAATATTAGTCTCTTCTTGGACAGCGAAGACTTTCTTCATAATAGCATTAATATAGCAATTGTATTCATAATTTTCATAGCAATATCTAAGTATAGAAAGATTTTCCGGCCTATAAACACCATCATCATCAAAAGCTTCATACTTTTCGAACAAAGATTCAATTTCATAAGTAGCCTGAAAAGCAAAAAATCTTCTATTTGTTCAACATCATAGTAATCATATATGCCATTAGCATAAGAAGCTAAGGTTTCATTATCATTAAATTTGCATGAAAAGGGAAGGTGTGGAGCCTTCATCCTAGTGCAACAAGTAATATCATATCTCAAGCATAGATCCCGGGCGTACCAACGCAACATAATAAATTGATCCCATAATAGTTTCCCTTTTTGTCTCGAGCGATAATCCCTAAAGTATTCACGTTGGTCCAACGTGTCTCCCATTATAAAGTTGAATTGGGTTTTCTCAGGATTATCAAAGTAGTACTTAATATCTTTCACATAATGAGAATCGAGGGTTTTAGGAGTTACCCCATCTACATGAGTAGCAAGTACATCTAATTTTTTTTGGTATTTTGTGTTCCATATCCATAACTAAAGATAGAGAACAACTAAGAACAGCAAATAAAAATTACTTAGTGATAAAGCAAACAAGCACACACGAGAATATTCACCCCACTCTATGACTCCCCAGCAATGATGCCAGAAAAAGGTCTTGATAACCCACAAGTGTAGGGGATCACAACAGTTTTCGATAAGTAAGAGTGTCGAACCCAACGAGGAGCTAAAGGTAGAATAAGTATTCCCTCAAGTTCTATCGACCACTGATACAACTCTACGCACGCTTGACGTTCGCTTTACCTAGAACAAGTATGAAACTAGAAGTACTTTGTAGGTGTAATAGGATAGGTTTGCAAGATAATAAAGAACACGTAAATAAAAGGTAGGGGCTGTTTAGATAAAGATGCAAGAAAGTAAATATAGCGAGTGTGGAAAAGTGGTGGTAGGAGTTGTGAAATTGTCCCTAGGCAATTGACTACTTTACTAGACCGGTAATCACTATTGCAATTCTATTTGAGGGAGAGGCATAAGCTAACATACTTTCTCTACTTGGATCATATGCACTTATGATTGGAACTCTAGCAAGCATCCGCAACTACTAAAGATTCATTAAGGTAAAACCCAACCATAGCATTAAAGTATCAAGTCCCCTTTGTCCCATACGCAAACAACCTACTTTCTCGGGTCTGTGCTTCTGTCACTCACGCCACCCACCATAAGCAAATCATAAACATATTGCAAACCCTACAACGGGAATCCCTCACGCTTGCGCGACACAGAGGGCACAATAGGACAGCGCCAATAATAAAACATGCAATTCAAACCAATCATAGCAATTCATCAATAACCGATAGGACAACGAAAATCTACTCAGACATCATAGGATGGCAACACATCATTGGAAAATAATATGAAGCATAAAACACCATGTTCAAGTAGAGGATACAACGGGTTGCGGGAGAGTGGACCACTATAGATAGAGGGGGGAAGGTGATGGAGATGTTGGTGAAGATTACGGCGGTGTTGGTGAAGATCGCGGTGATGATGATGGCCCCCGGCAGCGCTCCAGCGCCACCGGAAGCAAGGGGGAGAGAGGCCCCCTTCTTCTTCTTCTTCCTTGACCTCCTCCCTAGATGGGAGAAGGGTTTCCCCTCTGGTCCTTGGTCTCCCATGGCGTGGGACGGGCGAGAGCCCCTCCGAGATTGGATCCATCTCTCTGTTTGTGCGTTCTCAGATTCTACCCCTTCACCGTTTCTTTAATATCCGGAGATCCGTAACTCCGATTGGGGTGAATCTTTCGCCCATATTTTTCTCATAAAATTAGCTTTCTTGCGGCAAAAGAAGGGCATCAACTGCCTTAAGGGTGGCCCACGAGAGTGCCAGGCACGCCCAGGGGGGGTGAGCGCGCCCCCCTGTCTCGTGGACACCTCGGACACTGTTTCACGTTGATTCTTCCTCCGAAAAATCCCAAATATTCCAAAATAATTCTCTGTCCGTTTTTATCCTGTTTGGACTCCGTTTGATATTGGTTTTATGCGAAACATAAAACATGCAACAAACAGGAACTGGCACTGGGCACTGGATCAATATGTTAGTCCCAAAAATAGTATAAAAAGTTGCCAAAAGTATATGAAAGTTGAAGAAAATGGCATGGAACAATCAAAAATTATAGATACGACGGAGACGTATCAGGCATGTCCCCAAGAATAAAGATATGCAATGAATTCGAAAAAGTTTCTTCCCTAAGGTGTCTTTCTCCCCGTGAATCTGGTATTAGATGATGGGAGAAGATAGGGTAATAGAAAATCAGAGCAAACAAGAAAATCAGAGAAAAATAATCACAACATATACTATCATGTCTTTCCCCTCTTGAAGACATGAGACAACTTTCCTCTTAAGAATAAGAAGCATCAGGAGAATCTTTAGGTGTGAATTCTCTCTTATGTGATAAGCTTTGATGTGCTCTCTCCCCCCCTTTGACATCAATTTCCAAGAAGGGACTTCTAGAGCATGAGTCAAGTAGGTTTGGTCCTTGAGTCACATTACAAAGCAACATGTAATATAGGATGCTAGTAGAGGACAAGTATCATTGAGTGGAGCTGGAACAAATGTGCAGGATGCAAATGGCAAAGTATTTTTCTCAGCATTGAAATCGCTAACACCGAGTTGTTATTTTTGGTGGCACCGAGATGGTTCAGTTTAGCCAAAGGACACAAACCGGTGAGGCCGAGTTCAATCCAGAGAAAAACAATTGTCACCTTAGCTCACATAGACAAATAATATATCACAAGGATTTGCAAGGAATTAACTGAAGGATTTGTAATGAATTGGATGTAGGGAATGCAGAACATAACAAAGAAAAGAAAAGAAATCTAGATGAAGTTTTTTTTGAAAAGGGGAATGCAAGTAAGAGAAAAATGCAAGAATACAGAGAAACAAAAGAGAACTTCTCTAGAATTGGTCGGTGACATTGTCACCTATATTAGAGTATATTGACTTGGGAGTCAAGTGAAGACACTTGATCATAGGTCATACACATCGTTTAAGCTCAAAATGGGGTTGCCATTTTTTGTTTAAGCATTTTGATGTATTCTCGTCTTGTTGAGTTACTTTGAACCATGTATTGGGGTAAAGCTTCTCTAAGATGGAATGACATACCTTTGGTGGTGGTGTTGATCATGTAGTTGAACTTGTGTAGGGTGCTCAAAGTTGATGTAGTTCATCAAGAGTTGGGAGCACCACTTGTAGTTGAAGTTCATCTACCTACATGGGCTAGTCTTGCAAGGAAGAGGACTTGTGTATCCAAAATGACAATCATGAAATTTGAGGTAAAGAAATTGTCAAAGGATATATTGAAATGATTTGTGCTTCCTTGTCTTCAACCACCATATTCTAGAGACTTGGAGATGTAGAGATTACTTAGAATGTGATTGAGTTGAAATCTCATAGAGTTGGGCTCATCCAAGTACCTACAAGGGTTAGATAGCATGAAAGCGTACAAGTATATCAAAGACATATGATCATCATCATAAGAGAAATTTCAAGGATTAGTCATAGAAAGGCTCATGCCTCGCATGCATCCAAATGGAGTTTCTACTCCAAGTTTGAGGCATAAATGATGTTGAATTCACCTCTCAAACGGCAAAACACTTTCTCATCAAGCAGTTTGGTGAATGTATCCGCCAATTGCTTATTGGTACGAACATGCTTAAGTTTGATATCTCCCTTGGCAACATGATCTCAAATGAAATGATGACAAACTTCAATATGCTTAGTTCAAGAATGTTGCACGGGATTATGAGCAATCTTAATAGCACTCTCATTGTCACAAAGCAATGGAACATGTTTCACATATATCCCATAATCTTTAAGAGTTTGGGTCATCCAAAGTAATTGAGCACAACATGAAGCGACGGCAATGTATTTCGCTCCGGCGGTGGATAAGGATACTGAGTTTTGTATCTTGGTGGACCAAGACACAAGAGATCTACCAAGAAATTGACAAGTACCCGAATTGGACTTTCTATCAACCTTGTTACATGCATAGTCTGAATCGGAGTAGCCAACAAGATCAAAAGAAGACCTCTTAGGATACCAAATGCCAAAATTTGGTGTACGAATTAAGTATCTCACTATCCTTTTCACGGCCTTAAGATGGCATTCTTTGGGGGCCGCTTGATATCGTGCACACATGCACACACTTAGCATGATATCGGGATGGGAGGCACATAGATATAACTATGAACCAATCATAGAGTGGTAAACCTTTTGGTCAACAGGTTCGCCATCCTTTGTCAAGTCAAGATGTCCACTAGTAGGCATGGGGGTACTCATACCTTTGCATTCTTGCATGTTGAACTTCTTGAATAAGTCCTTGGTGTACTTTGTTTGAGATACTAGACCATGAAGGCGCACGTTGCCGCACCCGTTCATTTTAAGAAGTAATAAAAAAGATATGAATGGTAGAAACATTTCATAAAATTTGGACCATAGCAATGAAATAAAAAAAACTTAGCAAGCCTGCATTTCAGCAGACTATACATAATGCCTGTGTTTTAATAGAGACCTTACTTTTGGACAGAAATAAGACGAGCAATCATCTCATATATTAACGGAAGGTACCAAGACGAACTGATCTAAGTCAGGCCCTAACATGCAAAATCGGATGATCTATTTAAGTAGCTGAAATAATAGTAACTTAAGTGTCAAAAAAAGTAATACTAACTTATATGCTCCATTTCTGATGGAAAGGTAGTTGTCTTTTTTTCATCATTTTTTAAAAGATATGTGGATGTTATTGGCATAGTTGCACACGAGTTGAACACTGTGCAAATTGCTAATATATCTAGGAGGGCTATTAAGTGGATAGATCCCTAGCTGAATGTTTGAGACAACTCTAAAAACTAATGCTATTTTTTAATTGCTGAAATAGATTGTTGATATATAGCGCAACACAAAAACTGCAGAAGTCAAGCCACAAAGGAAAAAAACTTAAGTCTAGCGCCAAGCTCACAGTCATATGCAAAGGAGAATTACAAAGAAAACATGGCTCAAACAGTTCCCTTGCACACAAAAAAAAGTTAACCCCGTCACCATTTCCCTTGCACCAGCGAGATGATATTGCATCTTTTTATGTTGGCAGGCTGTTGTTGCCAGTTGGTCTCTCTACGACAGAGAAAGAATTGAGGCCCACTTAGTAATTTGTTGGCCCGATTTATTAGAAGAAGCCCAGGTCAATCCCAGGAGCAGCAACCCTTATACACGTTTGGTAACCAGGCTGCACAGTGTGGTAGATGAAAATAGCTTTGGGACACAACATGGAACAACAGAACATCTGGTCCATCCGTATGCTAGATCCGACGGCTCACGAGGTCAAATCGCTGTGAGGCGTCATAGCTCACTGAGTTATACTATTTAGTAATAAAGGTTCCCTCCTTAGTTTGCTTGATTTGCAAACCAAGAAAGAACTTGAGTTAACTCATCATAGACAGCTCAAACTTCTCCGACATTAGCTTTCCAAACTTTTCACTAAAATGAGGGTTAGTTGAACCAAATATGATATCATCAACATAGATTTGGCACACAAATAATTCTCCATTAACCCTTTTAGTAAAGAGTGTAGAATCAATTTTACCAATTTCAAAGCCTTTTTCAATAAGAAATTTAGTCAAGCATTTATACCACGTTATAGGAGCTTATTTAAGACAATAAAGAACTTTCTGGAGTTTGTAACATGGTCGGTTTTCTTGGGATTAACAAAGCAAGGACGTTGTTTAACATAAACTTCCTCCTCAATTTCACCATTGAGAAAAGCACTTTTGATGTCCATTTGATATAAGGTGATGTCATGATGATTGGCATAAGCAAGTAAGATACGAATGGACTCAAGTCTAGCAACGGGGGAATATGTCTCACCGTAGTCCATACCTTCAACTTGAGTGTAGCCTTGAGCGACGCGACAAGCCTTATTGCGTACAACTTGTCCATCTTCATCTTGCTTGTTTTGAAACACCCATTTGGTTCCAATGACATTGTGCTTCTCATCGGGCTTTTCAACCATCGTCCACACTTGGTTCCTCTCAAAGTTGTGTAGCTCTTCGTGCATGGAATTTATCCAATCTGGATCTTCCAATGCTTATTCAACCTTCATAGCTTCAATGCTAGAAATGAATGAGTAATGTTCACAAAAGTTAGCCAAATGAGTTTTAGAGCGAGTAATTCTCCCGGTTTGAATATCATCAAAGATTTGCTCGACGGGATGATATCTTGAGACCCTTGCTCGAACTCGCGAGAGCTTTTGTTTGGGTCGGGGTGGAACATCCTCTTCATTGTCTTGGTATTCCTCTTGTATTTCTTTGTTGTTGTTGGCATTGATGTTCTTCCGTGGAGGTGGAGAAGGAGGTCGTCGAGGTTCATCTTGTTGTACATCCTTGTTTTCATCGTGTTGATGTGTCCCACTCATGGATGCCTCCAAGTATACTTGTGGTTCACCTTGGCGTGAAGTTGAGGCTTCCACTTGGATGGACGAGGTACTCTCCTTCAACTCTGTTAGGAAAATCTTGCCAATAGACAAGTCTTGGATAGCTTCTGAAGGATCTTTGTCACCTACATCAATTGGCAGTTGCTCTACTTGCGAGCCTTTAGATTCATCAAACTTCACATCTACCGTCTCTTCAACCTTTCGAGTGAAATTTTTGTAGACACGGTAAGTGTGAGAGTTTGAGCCATAACCTAGTAGGAAACCTTCATGAGATTTAGGAGCAAATTTAGAACGATGATGCTTATCAAGAATGTATCACTTTGAGCCGAATACCCAAAAGTATCCAACTTGGGGTTTGTTACTGGTGAGAAGCTCGTATGTCGTCTTGCCGAGTAGCTTGTGAAGATATAGATGATACGTTGCATGACAAGATGTCTCAACCACTTTGGCCCAAAAGTGTTTTGGCATCTTGTACTAATCAAGCATTGTTCTTGCCATTTTGATGAGCGTCCGGTTCTTCCTCTCAACAACTCCATTTGTTGAGGTGTGTACGTAGCCGCGAACTCATGTGAAATCCCTTCTTCATCAAGAAAGGTGTCCACATTGGCGTTCTTGAACTCCGTTCCGTTGTCGCTGCGAACCTTCTTGATCTTCACTTCAAATTGGTTTTGGGCCTTCCTAGCAAAGTTTTTGAAGATCTTTTGGACCTGTGATTTATCATCAAGAAAGAACACCGACGTAAATCTTGAAAAATCATCAACAATGACCAATCCAAACAAGTTACCACCCAGACTCTTGTAGGCATTGGGACCGAAAAGATCCATATGAAGTACCTCGAGCAATCTCCTTCTTGTAGGCACTTCAAATTCTATCCTTGTCAAATATGACATCTTTAACACCAAGGATATGATCACCTTTAATAAGTTTGTCAAGATTTCGCATGCCCACATGACCTAACCGTCTATGCCACAACCAGGCTTTAGAGGATTTTGCAATTAAGAAAGTTCTAGGTTGAGCCTTTTTAGTGAAATCAACAATGTATAGATCACCTCTACGTATGCCGGTAAAGACCATTTTATGATTATCTCTTCGAAACACTTGGCAATCTAGTTTAGTAAATAGGACATTGAATCCAAAGTCAGCTAGTCTAGATACAGAAAGTAAGTTATAGCCAAGAGATTCAACGAGCATAACATTTTGTATGGAGCTGTCATGTGAGATGGCCACCTTACCAAGGCCAACCACCTTACCCTTTGAGTTATCACCAAAGGTGACATACTTTTGAGGGCCATCGTTTTTAGCAAGCTCATGAAACATATCCTTGTCTCCGGTCATGTGATCGGTACATCCACTATCAAGAACCCATTCCTTTCCTCCAGCCATGTAGCCGCGAAGGTTAGCCATAAGACCAAAGTGTCTCATAGACTCATCAAAATCAAAGTCATTATCATCGTCCTCATCATATTATCCATGTTCAACATCGTCTTGCAAATGATCATTTCCTAGAGAGAGTGATTCATTAGATATATGATTTTGACAATGTTCATCTCTATGAATTCTAATAGCTTCGGAATTGATATTGCTAATGATTCCAACATCTCCTTTGGCACGCATAAGGTCATGAGCTCAAATAAACTATCTCCAAACTTAGGATCATTGGGATTCATCTTATTCAAAGCAATAAACTTGTGAAGAATCTCATCTAAGTTTTTCAAGGAATAATATGGAAATCATTCCTCAAGAAATCTCCATATAGTATAAGCACAATCAAGAGTTGGCAAGTGACCAATCAAATTTCTAGGCAAACCTCTAGTGATAAGATTGATAGTTCTAAGATTGTGAATCATGTCAAGAGACTCATCAGGGGTAGGATGCAAGGGGTCAAAAGGGGGTTCACAAGGAGTAGTAATGTACTTGTTCAAGTGATATTCATGAAAAATTTCAAGCATTTCATTTTTCCACTCACTTCAGAACTCTCTAGCAAGCATAGGCACTCCACGTCTAATACTCCCAATCATAGACTCATCCATTTTCCTCCAATGGTGATTAAACCAAAGCAATGGAGACCAAAGCTCTGATACCAATTGAAAGGATCGAGAAGAGGTGTCTAGAGGGGGGGGGGTGATTAGACCCTCAACAAGTAAAGATAACAGTTTTTAAGTTTTTCAAGTTGAGGTTGGAAATTAGCACAATTTCAAGCATTCACAATGCAATTCAAGCAAGCATGCAAAGAGTATATGAGCAGCGGAAAGTAAAGCATGCAACTTGCAAGAAAGCAAAGGGATGGGATTGGAGTGTGCAAACGTAATTGGAGACACGGAGATTTTTGGCGTGGTTCCGATAGGTGGTGCTATCGTACATCCACGTTGGTGGAGACTTCAACCCACAAAGGGTAACGGTTGCGCGAGTCCACGGAGGGCTCCACACACGAAGGGTCCACAAAGAAGCAACCTTGTTTGTCCCACCATGGCCATCACCCACGAAGGATTTGCCTCACTTGGGTAGATCTTCATGAAGTAGGCGATCTCCTTGCCCTTACAAACTCCTAGGTTCAACTCCACAATCTTGATGGAGGATCCCAAGTGACACCTAACCAATCTAGGAGACAACACTCTCCAAAAGGTAATAGATGGTGTGTTGATGATGAACTCCTTGCTCTTGTGCTTCAAATGATAGTCTCCCCAACACTCAATTCTCTCTCATAGATTTGGCTATGGTGGAAAGATGATTTGAGTGGAAAGCAACTTGGGGAAGGCCAGAGATCAAGATTCGTGTGGTTGGATTGGAATGTCTTGGTCTCAACACATGAGTAGGTGGTTCTTTCTCAGAAAAAAAGAATGTTGGAAGTGTAGGCACGTTCTGATGCCTCTCTGTATGAATGAAGTGTGGGTGGAGGGGTATATATAGCCTCCACACAAAATCTAGCCATTACACATAGATTCCCAAACTCGGTGAGACCGAATGGTGAAACTCGGTCAGACCGATTCAGGTCAAAATGTGAACGTTAGAGTTTTTGGTGGGACCGACAAGGTCAACTCGGTGGGACCGATGTGCTAGAGTTAGGATAAAACCTGAACTCGGTTTGACCGATTACACAAACTCGGTGAGACCGATTTGGTAATAAGCCAACAGAGAATTGGTCAAACAAACTTGGTGGGACCGATTGCATATCTCGGTGGGACCAAAATTATTGCAATAGGCAACAAAGAGTTTTCAAGCCCATCTCGGTGAGACCGAGATCCCATCGGTGAGACTGATCTAATTAGGGTTTGTGGCAGTGGCTATGTCAAATGAACTCGGTGGTGCCGGATAGATCAAATCGGTGGGGCCAAGTTTGACTTTGGGCTTAGGAGATATGTGGAAATGAGAAAGTGGTCGAGGTCTTTGTAGCATATCACTAAGCACTTTGAGCAAGCAAGCCATTAAGCAACACCTCGTCCCCTTTTAATAGTATTGACTTTCCTATGGAGTCAATGTGATCTTGGATCACTAAAATGAAAATGTAGAGTCTTGAGCTTTTGCCAATGTTTGTCCTTAGCATCTTGAAGGGGTTCCACATCCTCTTGTCCATGCCACTCCAATGTTGAACTTATCTGAAATATACTAGATGAAAATATTAGTCCAACAAGAAATATGTTGACATTAATTACCAAAATCACTGATGGAGCACTTGTGCTTTTAGGAGTTCATGTATTCATCGTGTGCTAATGCTTTGTTCTGGTTCTCTATTAAAAGGAGGCCTTAATATCCCTTAGTTTCCAATAGGACCCCGCTGCCACGGGAGGGTGGGACAAAAGATGTCATGCAAGTTCTTTTCATAAGCACGTATGACTATTTATGGAATACATGCCTACATTATATTTATTAACTGGAGCTAGTGTTGTATCTCCCTAGGTTATAACTGTCTCATGATGAATATCATACAACGACTCACCGATCCAATGCCTACAAATTTATCTTATATTGTTCTTGCTAAGTTACTATTGCTACTGCTATCCTTACTGCTACAAAATAACTGCTATCAGTGTTACTGTTACCATTGCTACTGCTGCTATCATCAAAACTATAATATTACTGTGCTATTGAATTGATAACTCAACTGCTAATACCTTCAAATATTCTTTGGCTCCCCTTGTGTCGAATCTATAAATTTGGGTTGAATACTCTACCCTCGTAAACTGTTGTGATCCCCTATACTTGTGGGTAATCAAGACCTTTTTCTGGCGCCGTTTCCGGGGAGCATAGCTATATTCTTTGAGTCACTTGGGATTATTATCATATTATCACTATGAAGAATCTGAAGGATGCTAAGACTAAGATTTTCCCCTCAAAGACGAGGGGAGGTAAGGAAATGCCATCCAGTTCCGCTTTAGATTCACCTTCTATTATAAGTAAACTTGGAACACCACAACATGCTATTAATTCTGATATGTCGCAAGTTATTGATGATGATACCTCTGCTATGAATGCTACTCATGATGATGTTAGTACCTTGCTTGATGATGATGTGCCACTAGGTGAATTTCTTGATGAACAAATAGCTAAAGTAAGACAACATGATATTGTTGTTTCTGATTATGAACTTGAAACTGAAAATCTTGAAACACCTACTAGAACTAGTCCTCCTAGATATGAATTGCCAAAGGTACCATAAGGTTATACTATGAGTGAGGAGGCAACTAGAGATATTCTTGCTTGTAAGGATAGAGATGATCTAGAGAAACTATTATGCAAGTATAAAAAAAGATCTCTGAATTCTAAAATGAAATGTGATCCTAAGGTTGCTACTTCACCTATTTTTATTGATGATAAGGATTATGAATTCTCTGTTGACCCAGAGTTAATCACTTTGGTTGAATCAGATCCTTTCCATGGTTATGATACTGAAACTGTTGTCGCACATCTTACTAAGTTGAATGATATAGCTACCCTTTTTGCCCATGATGAGAAGATTCGCTATTACTATATTCTCAAGTTATTTCAGTTCTCATTAAAGGGTGATGCTAAAGCTTGGTAAAATACCCTAGCTCCTGGTTGTGTGCTTAGATCCTAGTATATCATCTATTACTTCTCTAAAAATATTTCCCTGCTCATAAGAAACAAGCTGCCTTGCAGGAAATATTGAACTTTGTGCAAATTGAAGAAGAGAGTCTCCCACAAGCTTGTGGGAGGATTCTCCAATTTCTTAATACTTTGCCTGATCATCCTCTTAAGAAAAATGAAATACTTAATATCTTCTATAATGGACTAACCAATGCTTCTAGGGATTTCCTAGATAGTTGTGCTGGTTGTGTTTTCAGGGAACGAACTATTAGGCAAGCCGAAGAATTATTGAATAACATATTGAAAAATTATGATGATTGGACTCCTCCAGAAACACCTATTAAACCCACTCCAAAGAAGAGGGGTATCTGATATCTCAGTCCTGAAGATATGCAAGAGGCAAATAAATCTATGAAGGAAAAGGGTATTAAGGCTGAGGATGTTTAAAATTTATCACCTATCGAAGAAATACATGGGCTTGAAGAACTACCACCACCTAAGGTGGTAGAGCTAAAATCTTCAATGGAATTCAATGATAGTGATGATCCTTGTAATAAACATCCTAGTTAATGCCTTTATGAGTTTGATAATTACATTAGAAAGCAAGATCACTTCAATGCAAATGTTATGAAGAAATTGAAATACAACTCTGATATGATTGCTCGCTTAAGTGACTTGTTATGCAGAATCGCAAATGATGTTTGAGGTGTAGGAAAGCATGCCTCTATGGTTCAAACTCAATCAGAACAAGTTGCTCAATCTCAAAGAGAGTTGCTTGATGAAATGAACAATAATATAAGTGACTTTGCTGTTAGAGTAGCAACTAGAGGAGGTAAAATGACTTAGGAGCCACTTTATCCTGAGGGACACCCAAAGAGAATTGAACAAGACTCTCAAAGAATCAACACTGATGCACCTAGTCCTTCTAAAAGGAAAAAGAAGAAGAAAAATAATAGGACTTTGCCTGCCTCTAGTGAACCTGAAATAGAAAAACCTCCTAATAATGATAATGAAGTTTCTATCTCTGATGCTGAAACTCAATCTGGTAATGAACACTCACCTTCTGATAATGAAAAATATAATGATGAGGTTCATGAAGACACTCAACCAAATGATAAAGAACCAGATAATGATGTTGAGATAGAACCAACTGTTGATCTTGATAACCCACAACCTAAGAATAAAAGATATGATGAAAGAGACTTTGTTGCTAGAAAACATGGAAAGGAAAGAGAACCATGGGTTCAAAAGCCTATGCCCTTTCCACCTAAGTCAATTGAAAAGAAAGATGATGAAGAATTTGAACACTTTGCTGAAATGCTGAGGCCAGTTTTTTTGCGAACTTGCTTGACTGATATCTTAAAAATGCTTCCTTATGCAAAGTATATGAAAGACATCATCACAAATAAGAGAAAAATACCGGAAGCTGATGTCTCCACTATGCTTGCTAATTACACTTTCAAATATAGAGTACCTATAAAACTTGGAGATCCGGGAATACCAACTATACCTTGCCCCATCAAAAGAAATTATGTGAAAACTGCTTTACGTGATTTTGGAGCTAGTGTTAGTGTTATGGCTTTCTCTTTATGTAAAAGACTTGATTTGAATAAACTCACACCTACTGAAATATCTTTTCAAATGGCTGACAAATCAACTGCCATACCTATTGGTATTTGTGAGGATGTGCTCGTTGTTGTTGCTAATGTTACTATATTGACTGACTCTGTTATACTTGAGATGCCCGAGGATGACAACATGTCAATTGTCCTTGGTAGACCCTTCTTGAATACTGCATGGGTTGTTATTTATTGCAATAAAAGCAAGGTCATGTTTCATATCAATGGTAATGAGCATACTGTGCACTTTCCGTAGAAACAATTCCAAGTGAATGGTATTAATGTTATTGAAAAATCTCCGACAATCACTATTGGAAGTTTTCAACTACCTCTACCTACTGTTAAAAAGAAATATGAAATGCTAATTGTTGGGGACATTCATATCCTCATTGAGGTAACTTAGTGATTTACAAAATTCTTCGGTTTCAAATTAATCGAAAGTGGTTGTTAATAAGACTTGATCAACCGTATTAATGGATTATTTTTGAGAGGTATGAAGTTGATGCATTTAGTGAGCACTACCTTCTGTCCCTACCTTTTGTTTTATGTTTGTATTAGTTAAAAAAATGCCGTGCTTTGTCTTTTTTCTGAGTTTTTCGTGCAATAAAAAATGACCCAAAAATAAAAGTTCTTAGAATGCTCAGAAAATCTCGTATGATTTTTTTGATTATTTCTGAATTTCTAGTGCAAATAATATCACAGGGAGGTGTATCAGGTGGACACAACCCACCTGGGCGCGCCAGGACTCCCAGGCGCGCCCTGGTGGGTTGTGGTCCCCACGTGGGCCCCCTGACTTCTTCTTCCCACATCACTCCATTCACCCAGAAAAAATATCTCTCTCTCTTTCTCTCTCTCTCTCTCTCTCTCTCTCTCTCTCTCTCGTGTTCTTTCTCTCGAAACCACGGATTTTGATCTCTTTGCTAGAAGCTCCATTTTTAAACTATTTTCGAGATTTGTTGCTTGGTATGTGACTCCTCCATGTGCCCAATTAGTTTTTGTTTTAGTGGTTTGTACTTCGAATAATTAGCTACTCTTGGTGCTGCTGTAGATGAGCTTGCATGTTGAATTCTTAGATTTCTAAGTAGTTTGAATGCTTGCTATGGCCTCTATACATCTCTATGAGTAGTTGCTATCAATTTTGTGAAGTTTTGTTGAGAAAAAAATTTGTGAACTAAAAATTTCAGAGTTTTGTTCATAGGGAAAAGATGAGTTTCTTTAGGAAGTTTGGTTGCAAGAAATCCAAGGGGGTTATAGGGAAGTCATCTGACAATGATCTACATACCCCGAGGTTGGCAGAGCTACGGCTGTGTGAGTGGCCGCATAATGCATTCATGGAAGAGGCTGGAATCCTCCAAGAGTTCAACCAATATGCTGCTAATGCCGGCCTCACCGACTTCATCGCAGCTGAATGCGAAAAATATCATCTCCTCTCAAACTCCTTTGTGCAAAATTTTCATTTTCATCCTAGGAATAATCCCCTTGAGGTGTCATTTAATTATTATGTTGAACACCACCAGATCCCACTTACTAAATTTTGTGACATATGCATGCTTCCTTCCGATGGGGATTTGGTAGAGCCTAGGCCCTCAGAGTTTGATAGTTTTTACCGCACTCTGACAGTGGGGGGGAGTATCGAGCACCACTGCCGTTAGCTTGCATTTACCTACCATGCATTATTTTGCCTTATTCATTGCAAAGTGCTTAATAGCGAGAGAGAAGGTGGGTTCACTTAGCGCCCCAGACTTTGTTGTTTTGCATCGCACACTTTAGGGAGACAACACTTATAGCTTGGGAGCTATTATGGCACGTCGCCTTCACCTTAACAGAGTCAAGGGTAAAATACACGGGGGCATTTATGCTACTCGCTTGATGACTCACTTCAATGTGCAGATACACCAGCATTATCACCCTTTGACCAAGGTTTACCTAGATAGAGCAGCTATGAAGAACCATCAGTTTCTTGCTGCTGATTACCCTGATATTGACTTGCCTTACAACTTAGTTTTCAGTGAGAAAACTTGTGATATTATTCCCTTGCCTGCACCTGCTTTGTTTGATTATGTTGCCAGGAATGGATATAGGATTATGACTAAGGACATTGTCGCTTACCGGAACAACCTGGCGGCGGCACTGGCGGAGCCTCAACAGCAGCAACCTATGGTGCCTGCTCCCCAACACTTCAACATTGGACCTCATGGTTTCTACGACTAGTGATTACCAAGTTAGGCCAAAAGCCTAAGCTTGGGGAGTACGTATTCCCACCGACATTACATTCATGTTCACACATTTCATTCCAGTTGTCGGTGTCCACACTTTTTCATTGTATCATCCATGCTTAAATTTATATTCTCGCTTTCTTCTTGTGTGTTTGAAAAACTTTGAGAAAATCCAAAAATACGTTTCTTGCTTCTTTTTTATTTTTCTTCCTATTTTAAATTTCTGTAGTACTAAAAAGAAAACCCAAAAAGATTTCCTTGTTCTTCATTTACTTGTTGGGAGCTTTCCCGTGTAAATAGTTTTTCTCGTTTTTGCTTTTCTCTTTTCATTTGCTTGTTTACGAAAACCAAAAACTCCAAAAATATTTCAGTATGTTTCTCTGAATTTCTTTTTCTTTTATTGAATCATACCAAGGAGAAGACCACAATGAAAATGTTGAGTGGCTCTCATTTGCATTGTTGATTTAACAAAGAGTCCATATTACCTTGTCTTCTCCTCTTGAATAAAATGTTTGCAGATTCTAGCTTAGTCCATGGCACTCCTGCACTATTATTATTTCAAATCGTTCGGTCATGCAAGTGAAAGGTAATGATGACGATATTAGATGAAATGGCTGTGGCAGAGAGAAACAAGTATGAACTCGACTTGTTTTGTTTTTGTAAATAGGTTTAACCTAGTATCCATGATTCAGCCTATTATGATCAAACATGTTTGCAATGACAATTAGAGATTATAGTTTCTCATGCCATGCATAAGTAGCTAGGATTGAATAATGACTTATCTATGATATCAACACTGCATTAAAATGATTGTGATGTAGTATGATGATATGGTATCCTCCTCTGAATGTTTGAGTGGCTTCACTTGGCACATGTTCATGCATGTAGTTGAATCAAAACCAACATAGCCTCTATGATATTTATGTTCATGGTGTTCATATCCTACTCATGCTAGTATCCAATATTACTTATGCATAATGCATGTTCATGACCGTTGTTGCTCTCTAGCTGGCTGCTTCTCAACCTTTTTTCTAGCTTTCGCTTGTACTAAGTGGGAACTCTGCTTGTACATCAAAAAAACCTGAAACCCAAGTTATTCCAGATGAGTCCACCATAACTACCTATATGCGGTATTACCCTGCCGTCCTAAGTAAATTTGCATGTGCCATCTCTGAAAACTTCAAATAAATATCATTTTGTCTGCCTGGATCGTTCATGGAACGACACGAGGTAGTCGATATCTTCCATGCTAAGCGGGTTATTCTTAGGTCGAGTGTTTATTCACTCGCCATCGCATGAGAAAAGGGCGGTAATAGGGATGCCCAGTCCCAAAATGCAAAAAGAAAAGAGCTTACAAATAATCAAACAAAAACTCCCAATGGAGTCATAACCTTTACATTTCTGCTTGGGAACCGCCACTAGCGTGTTTAGCATGGAAGATATGATAACTGATGGTCGTGAAGTAAATGAAAAGGGTGCATTTCTCAAAATTTCATTTACCACTGTTTTAAAAACTTGAGCTCTAGCACCTCTGCAAATCACTGCTTCCCTCTGCGCAGGGACTATCTATTTACTTTTATGTTGTGTCGTCACCTTCTCAAATAAGCGCCAGAACCTAAGAGCACTGCTGTCATGCTGATGCATTGTGTGTAGATAATGTTGGGTGCATCATGACTGGATCTTTTCTACCATGAATTACAATGTTTAGCCGCTGCTTGAACTTTGGGGGTGCTTGCAACCTCTTGAGCATCGTGTTGGTTTGCCCTTGAAGAGGAAAGGGTGATGCAGCAAAGTAGCGTAAGTATTTCCCTCAGTTTTTGAGAACCAAGGTATCAATTCAGTAGGAGGCTCCTCAAAAGTCCCTCGTACCTACACAAACAAACAAGAACCTTGCAACCAAGGCGATAAAGGGGTTGTTAATCCCTTCACAGTAACTTGCGAAAGTGAGATCTGATAGAGATAATAAGATAAGATAAATATTTTTGGTATTTTTATGATATAGATTGGAAAGTAAAAGATGCAAATAAAAGTAGATGGAAAACTTATATGATAAAAGATAGACCCGGGGGCCATAGGTTTCACTAGTGGCTTCTCTCAAGATAGCATAAGTATTACGGTGGGTGAACAAATTACTGTCAAGCAATTGATAGAAAAGTGCATAGTTATGAGAATATCTAGGCATGATCATGTATATAGGCATCACGTCCACAACAAGTAGATCGAAACGATTCTGCATCTACTACTATTACTCCACACATCGACCGACTCCTGCCTGCATCTAGAGTATTAAGTTCATAAGAACAGAGTAACGCATTAAGCAAGATGACATGATGTAGAGGGATAAGCTCAAGCAATATGATATAAACCCCATCTTTTTATCCTAGATGGCAACAATACAATATGTGCCTTGCTGCCCCTGCTGTCACTGGGAAAGGACACCGCAAGATTGAACCCAAAGCTAAGCACTTCTCCCATTGCAATAAAGATCAATCTAGTAGGCCAACCCAAACTGATAATTCGAAGAGACTTGCAAAGATAAAAAATCACACATAAAATAATTCAGAGAAGATTCAATTATTTCTCAGAGATAAACTTGATCATAAACCCACAATTCATCAGATCTCGACAAACACACCGCAAAAAGAGTTACATCGAATATATCTCCAAGAAGTTCGAGGAGAACTTTGTATTGAGATTCAAAAAGAGAGAAGAAGCCATCTAGCTAATAACTATGGACCTGATGGTCTGTGGTAAACTACTCACAACTCATGGGAGAGGCCTTGGAGATGATGTAGAGGCCCTCTGTGGTCGATTCGTCGTCCGGCGGAGCACCGGCGAAGGCTCCAAGATGGGATCTCGCGGATACAGAAGGTGGCGGTGGTGGAAATAGTTTTTCGTGGTTCTCCTTGATGTTTTCTAGGTACGTGGATATATATAGGCGAAGAAGGTAGGTCAGGGGAGCCACGAGGGGCCCACGAGGGTGGGGGGCGCGCCTACCCCCTAGGGCGTGCCCTCCTGCCTCGTGGCCGCCTGGGCTGTGATACGCCTCCAACGTATCTATAATTTATGAAGCATTCATGCTATATTACTATGTGTTTTGAATGATTATGGGCTTTATTATACACTTTTATATTACTTTTGGGACTAAACTATTAACTGGAGGCCCAGCCCATATTGCTGTTTTATTGCCTGTTTAAGTATTTTGAAGAAAAGGAATATCAAACGGAGTCCAAATGGAATGAAACCTTCGGCAACGTGTTTTTTTGGAAGATTATCATCCTGGAGGCTTGGAGATCAAGTCAGAAGATCCTCAAGGAGCCCAGGAGATAGGGGGGCGCCCCCCCTACAGGGCGCGAACCCTTGTCTCGTAGACCCCTCGAGCACCCCCCGACCGACTTATTTCGCCTATATAAGCCTACGTACCCTAAAACCATCGAATATCAAGATAGATCGGGAGTTCCGCCGCCGCAAGCCTCTATAACCACCAGAAACCTCTCAGGAGCCCTTCCCGGCACCCTGCCGGAGGGGGATCCATCACCGGTGGCCATCTTCATCATCCTGGCGCTCTCCATGATGAGGAGGGAGTAGTTCACCCTCGAGGCTGAGGGTATGTACCAGTAGCTACGTGTTTGATCTCTGTCTCTCTCTCGTGTTCTCTCTCGTGTTCCCTCTATGGCACGATCTTGATGTATCCCGAGCTTTGCTATTATAGTTGGATCTTATGATGTTTCTCCCCCTCTACTCTCTTGTGATGAATTGAGTTTCCCCTTTGAAGTTATCTTATCGGATTGAGTCTTTTATGAGAACACTTGATGTATGTCTTCCCGTGATTATCTGTGGTGACAATGGGATATCATGTGCCACTTTTTGTATGTTTTGGTGACCAACTTGCGGGTTCCGCCCATGAACCTATGCATAGGGGTTGGCACACGTTCTTGACTCTCCGGTAGAAACGTTGGGGCACTCTTTGAAGTACTTTGTGTTGGTTGGATGAATCTGAGATTGTGTGATGCATATCGTATAATCATGCCCACGGATACTTGAGGTGACAATGGAGTATATAGGTGACATTAGGGTTTTGGTTGATTTGTGTCTTAAGGTGTTATTCTAGTACGAACTCTTTTATAGATTGATCCGAAAGAATAACTTTGAGGTGGTTTCATACCCTACCATAATCTCTACGTTTGTTCTCCGCTATTAGTGGCTTTGGAGTGACTCTTTGTTGCATGTTGAGGGCTTGTTATATGATCTATCTATGTTATTATTGTTGAGAGAACTTGCACTAGTGAAAGTATGAACCCTAGGCCTTGTTTCCTACCATTGCAATACCGTTTACGCTCACTTTTACCACTTGTTACCTTGCTGTTTTTATAATTTCAGATTACAAATACCTTTATCTACCATCCATATTGCACTTGTATCACCATCTCTTCGCCGAACTAGTGCACCTATACAATTTAGCATTGTATTGGGTGTGTTGGGGACACAAGAGACTCTTTGTTATTTGGTTGCAGGGTTGTTTGAGAGGGACCATCTTCATCCTACGCCCCCTATGGATTGATAAACCTTAGGTCATCCACTTGAGGGAAATTTGCTACTGTCCTACAAACCTGTGCACTTGTAGGCCCAACAACGTCTACAAGAAGGTTGTGTAGTAGACATCAAGTTCTTTTCTGGTGCCGTTGCCGGGGAGGTGAGTGCTTGAAGGTATATCTTTAGATCTTGCAATTGAATCTTTTTGTATCTTGTTTTATCACTAGTTTAGTTTATAAAAGAAAATCACAAAAAAAAGTGGATTTGAGTTTGTCTCATACGCTTCATCTTTTTAATATCTTTCATGAGAATGATGGAAAGGAAAATTGTGCTCAAGTGCTAGAAGAAGAATGCATTAGAATGTTTGGTACTAGATCTTTGTATGATGAGCATGATTGCAATGTTGTTAGTTTGAATTCCTTGAATATCCACGATGCTAATGATATGCAAAGCCACAAGCTTGTGGAAGCTATGTTTGATGAAGATGATATTTTTTTATCCCCCAAGTTTTGATGAGAATATTTATTATGATGAAAGCATGCCTCCTATTTATGATGATTATATTGATGAAAGTGGGTTTGGAGGAGTGTCAACTTTAGGAAGTAGTGATCCCACTATTTTGGAGGATATTGAATCTTATTGTGATGAACATGAAAGTGGATTTGGAAGAGTGTCAACTTTATTTAGTGATGATTCCACTATTTCGGAAGAGGTTCCAATTGATTATGAGAACAAAGTTGCTATCTATGATGATTATTGTGATGACTTGTATGCTATTAAGAATAAAAATAACCATGAAACTTGTCATCATGATTTTAGTTTTCAATTGGATTATGCCTCACATGATAATTATTTTGTTGAGTTTGCTCCCACTACTATTCATGAGAAGAATTTTGCTTATGTGGAGAGTAGTAAAATTTCTATGCTTGTAGATAATGAAAATAATGCTTTAGGTGCTGGTTATATTGTTGAATTCATTCATGATGCTACTAAAAATTATTATGAGGGAGGAACATATGCTTGTAGGAATTGCAATAATGCCAAGTTTCCTCTCTATGTGCTTAAAGTTTTGAAGCTATGCTTGTTTTACCTTCCTATGCGAATTGATTATTGTTCCCATAAGTTGTTTGCTCACAAAATCCCTATGCATAGGAAGTGGATTAGACTTAAATGTGCTAGTCATATGCTTCATGATGCTCCCGTTATGTTTCAATTCTTATCTTTTATGTGAGCATCATTGCCATCATCATGCCTAGCTAGAAAGGCATTAAAGAAAAGCGCTTGTTGGGAGACAACCCAATATTTATCCTTACTGTTTTTGTGTGTACACATGATTATTCTACTGTAGTAATCATTTTTTATAGCTTTTTTTTCAATAAAGTGCCAAGTAGAACCTTTGGGAAGACTTGGGTGAAGTTTATGTGATCTTGCTGTAAAAAACAGAAACTTTTGCGCTCACGAGATTAGCTGCCATTTTTTACTGGAGAGTGATTTTAGGTTGATTCTTTTTTAATATGATTAATAGACAAATTACTCAGGTCCAGCAATTTATTTCTTAATTGTTGGTGTTCCAGAAGTATACGTTTGATACAGATTACTACAGACTGTTCTGTTTTTGACAGATTCTGTTTTCATTGTGTTGTTTGCTTATTTTGATGCATCTATGGATACTATTAAGTGGTATGAACCATAGATAAGTTGGAATTCAGTAGATATTACACCAATATGAATTTAGAATGAGTTCATTACAGTACATAAGTGGTGGTTTTGTTTTCTTACACTAACGGAGCTTACGAGTTTTGTTTGAGTTTTGTGTGGTTGAAGTTTTCAAGTTTTGGGTAGAGATTTGATGGACTATAGAATAAGGAGTGGAAAGAGCCTAAGCTTGGGGATGCCCAAGGCACCCCAAGGTAATATTCAAGGATAACCAAGAGCCGAAGCTTGGGGATGCCCCGGAAGGCATCCCCTCTTTCGTCTTCGTTCGTCGGTAACTTTACTTGGAGCTATATTTTTATTCGCCACATGATATGTGTTTTTCTTGGAGCGTCATTTTCTCATGTTAGTATTTGCTTGCTGTTATTTATATTAATGTTTTGCATCTTTAGTTTCAATAAAAAAGTCAAGGATAGCCTTTGCCATGCTTATTTTGCTAGTATACATGTTGCTGTTTGAAAACAGAAAGTTTACAGCTGTTGCAAAAATTCCCTAGAAAAGTCAGACAATGGTATAACATTGAATCTTTTTGCATATTAAGATCTGATAAATTTATTACAGTGGGAAATTTAGTTCATAATTTTTGGAGTCAGGGAAGTATTGATACTCTTGCATTCTTTACAGACTGTACTGTTTTGGCAGATTGCTGTTATGTTTGCATTGTTTGCATATGTTTGCTTGTTTAATGATTCTATTTGAGGATAGGAGTATTAAATATGCAGAGAAATTTATTATGCAATGTTGAATAATAATTTTAGTGATTTGTTACAGTATAAAATGATAAGGTTTTGCATTGGTTTATACTAACCTATCTCACGAGTTCTTGTTGAGTTTGTTGTGAATGAAGCTTTTGATAAAATGAGAAACCATGATATGAGAGGAATTAAGGAGACACAAAAGTTAAAGATTGGGGATGCCCAAGGCACCCCAAGATAATATTTCAAGAAGTCTCAAGCATCTAAGCTTGGGGATGCCCCGGTACGCATCCCACCTTTCTTCTTGGAGAACTATCGGTTAGCATCGGTTGAACCTAAGTTTTTGCTTCTTCACATGAGTCGTGCTATCCTTGCAATGCCATTTTGTTTTTTTGTTGCTGCTTGAATACACTACCAAGATCTGAATTCTTTAATGAGAGAGAGTCTTCACATAGTTACATAATTATTTAGCTACTCTTTGATCTTCACTTATATCTTTTTGGAGTAGTTTGTCATTTACTCGTGTACTTCACTTATATCCTATGAGTAAATGGTTGAATAAGTTAAATGTCATAAATGTGAAATTATATATGTTTCATTTGCTTATCCCTTGGGGAGTAATGACTTCACATCTAAGAAGTAGAGGTTGTAAATTTATTGACGGTTAGCAAGCATTGTATTAGTCATTTGAACAATTCATGAAAGAATATTGAAGGAAGAGAGATTTCACATATAAATATATTACCATAGACATCTTTTATAATTGTGAGCACTCATTAAGTATGACATGTTAAAGAGTTGATGTTGGACAAGGAAGACAATGTAATGGGTTATGTTTTCTCGCATCTCAGTTAAAGTATATTGTCATGGATCATTCAAACATGTTGAGCTTGCCTTTCCCCCTCATGCTAGCCAAAAATTCCTAGCACCAAGTAGAGATACTACTTGTGCTTCCAAATATCCTTAAACCCAGTTTTGCCATGCGAGTCCACCATACCTACCTATGGATTGAGTAAGATCCTTCAAGTAAGTTGTCATCGGTGCAAGCAATAAAAATTGCTCTCTAAATATGCATGACCTATTAGTGTGGAGAAAATAAGCTTTGTACGAACTTGTTATGGAAGCAATAAAAGCGACGGACTGCATAATAAAGGTCCATATACAAGGGGCAATATAAAGTGACGTTCTTTCGCATTAAGATTTTGTGTATCCAACCCTAAAAGCGCATGACAACCTCTGCTTCCCTCTGCGAAGGGCCTATCTTTTACTTTATGTCTTTTACTTTTTGCAAGAGTCAAGGTGATCTTCACCTTTCCCTTTTTCATTTTATCCTTTGGTAAGCACTTTGTGTTAGGGTGATCCTGATATATATATCCAATTGGATGTACGTTAGCATGAACTATTATTGTTGACATCACCCAAAGGTGAATACGTTTGGAGGCAACATTATAAGCCCCAATCTTTCTCTGTGTCTGATTAAAACTTCATAACCACAAGTATTGCGTGAGTGTTAGAAATTGTAGAAGACTATATGATAGTTGAGTATGTGAAGTTTGCTAAATCAAAGCTCTGACAAAGACTCTTCCTGAAATTAAGATGAATTGCAATTGTTTTGATGACTAAGAATGAAGTTTGCTAGTTTTTCAAGAAAGTTTATGGTCTATGCTTTGACATGTGAATTGCTTGTTCCTTTATCGTGAGAAGTTTTATGAGATGAACTACTGTTATGACATATTATCATGCTAGAAAAGGTGATTGAAATTATCATTGATCAAACTTGTGCACCTTCTAGCATTCACACTTCATAAATTCTTTCTTTTATCATTTACCTACTCGAGGACGAGTAGGAATTAAGCTTGGGGATGCTGATACGTCTCCAACGTATCTATAATTTATGAAGCATTCATGTTATATTACTATGTGTTTTGAATGATTATGGGCTTTATTATACACTTTTATATTACTTTTGGGACTAACCTATTAACCGGAGGCCCAGCCCATATTGCTGTATTATTGCCTGTTTCAGTATTTCGAAGAAAAGGAATATCAAAGGAGTCCAAATGGAATGAAACCTTCGGCAACGTGTTTTTTTGGAAGATTATCATCCTGGAGGCTTGGAGATCAAGTCAGAAGATCCTCGAGGAGCCTAGGAGATAGGAGGGCGCACCCCCTACAGGGCGCGGCCCCCTGTCTCGTGGACCCCTCGAGCACCCCCCGACCGACTTCTTTCGCCTATATAAGCCTACGTACCCTAAAACCTTCAAATATCAAGATAGATCGGGAGTTCCGCCGCCGCAAGCCTCTGTAATCACCAGAAACCTCTCGGGAGCCCTTCCCGGCACCTTGCCGGAAGGGGGATCCATCACCGGTGGCCATCTTCATCATCCCGGCGCTCTCCATGACGAGGAGGGAGTAGTTCACCCTCGAGGCTGAGGGTATGTACCAGTAGCTACGTGTTTGATCTCTCTCTCTCTCTCTCTCTCTCTCTTGTGCATTCTATCTCCTGTTCCCTCTATGGCACGATCTTGATGTATCCCGAGCTTTGCTATTATAGTTGGATCTTATGATGTTTCTCCCCCTCTACTCTCTTGTGATGAATTGAGTTTCCCCTTTGAAGTTATCTTATCGGATTGAGTCTTTTATGAGAACACTTGATGTATGTCTTGCCGTGCTTATCTGTCGTGACAATGGGATATCATGTGCCACTTGATGTATGTTTTGGTGACCAACTTGCGGGTTCCGCCCATCAACCTATGCATAGGGGTTGGCACACGTTCTTGACTCTCCGGTAGAAACTTTGGGGCACTCTTTGAAGTACTTTGTGTTGGTTGGATGAATCTGAGATTGTGTGATGCATATCGTATAATCATGCCCGCGGATACTTGAGGTGACAATGGAGTATCTAGGTGACATTAGGGTTTTGGTTGATTTGTGTCTTAAGGTGTTATTCTAGTACGAACTCTTTTATAGATCGATCCGAAAGAATAACTTTGAGGTGGTTTCATACCCTACCATAATATCTACATTTGTTCTCTGCTATTAGTGGCTTTGGAGTGACTTTTTGCTGCATGTTGAGGGCTTGTTATATGATCTATCTATGTTATTATTGTTGAGAGAACTTGCACTAGTGAAAGTATGAACCCTAGGCCTTGTTTCCTACCATTGCAATACCGTTTACGCTCACTTTTACCACTTGTTACCTTGTTGTTTTTATAATTTCAGATTACAAATACCTTTATCTACCATCCATATTGCACTTGTATCACCATCTCTTCGCCGAACTAGTGCACCTATACAATTTAGCATTGTATTAAGTGTGTTGGGGACACAAGAGACTCTTTGTTATTTGGTTGCAGGGTTGTTTGAGAGAGACCATCTTCATCCTACGCCTCCTACAGATTGATAAACCTTAGGTCATCCACTTGAGGGAAATTTGCTACTGTCCTACAAACCTGTGCACTTGTAGGCCCAACAACATCTACAAGAAGAAGGTTGTGTAGTAGACATCAGGCTGTTTCTTGATGTCCACTCGAAGTCTCCTGGATTGCGTTTGTTCCAAAAAGATCGCTCCCAAAGGTTTCATTCCATTTGGACTCCGTTTGATATTCCTTTTCTTCGAAACACTGAAATAGGCAAAAAATGATATAAAAGTGTAAAGTAAAGCCCATAAACATCCAAAATGGGTAATATAATAGCATGGAACAATTAAAAATGATAGATACGTTGGAGACGTATCAAGCATCCCCAAGCTTAACTCCTGCTCGTCCTCGAGTAGGTAAATGATAAAAACAGAATTTTTGATGTGGAATGCTACCTAGCATAATTCTCAATGTAATTTTCTTTATTGTGGCATGATTGTTCAGATCCAAATGATTCAAGATAAAAGTCCATAAAACATAAAAATAGTAATATTTCAAGCACACTAACAAGTAATCATGTCTTATCAAAATAGCATAGCCAAAGAAAGCTTATCCCTACAAAATCATATAGTTAGGCCATGCTTCATTCTCATCACACAAAATACCCCCATCATGCACAACCCCGGTTTCAGCCAAGTAATTGGTTCATACTTTTTAACGCGCTTCAGCTTTTTCAACTCTTACACAATACATGAGCGCAAGCCATGGACATAGCACTATATGTGGAATAGGGTGGGGGTTGTGAAGACAAAAAGGGAGAAGATAGTCTCACATCAACTAGGTGTATCAACGGGCTATGGAGATTCCCATTAACAGATATCAATGTGAGTGAGTAGGGATTGCCATGCAACGGATGCACTAGAGTTATAAATATATGAAAGCTCAACAAAAGAAACTGAGTGGGTGTGCATCCAACTTGCTTGCTCACGAAGACCTAGGGCATTTTGAGGAAGCCCATCATTGGAATATACAAGCCAAGTTCTATAATGAAAAATTCCCACTAGTATATGAAAGTGACAACATAGGAGACTCTCTATTATGAAGATCATGGTGCTATTTGAAGCACAAGTGTGGAAAAAAAAGATAGTAACATTGTCCCTTCTCTCTTTTCTCTCATTTTTTCCTCTTCTTTTTTTTCCTTTTTTTATTTGGTGGGCTTCTTTGGCCTCTTTTTTTAATTATTTATTTGGGCTTATTTGGCCTCTATTATTTTTATAAAGTCCGAAGTCTCATCTCGACTTGTGGGGGAATCATAATCTTCATCATCCTTTCCTCACTTGGGACAATGCTCTAATAATGAAGATCATCACACTTTTATTGATTTACAACTCAAGAATTACAACTCAATACTTAGAACAAAATATGACTCTACGTGAATGCCTCGGACGGTGTACCGGGATATGCAATGAATCAAGAGTGACATGTATGAAAAATTATGAAGGTGGCCTTGCCACAAATACGATGTCAACTACATGATCATGCAAAGAGCAATATGGCAATGATAGGGCGTGTCATAATAAACGGAACGGTGGAAAGTTGCATGGCAATATATCTTGGAATGGCTATCAAAATGCCATAATAGGTAGGTATGGTGGCTGTTTTGAGGAAGGTAAATGGTGGGTGCATGATACCGGCGAAAGTTGCGCGGTATAATAGAGGCTAGCAATGGTGGAAGGGTGAGAGTGTGTATAATCCATGGACTCACGTCATAAAGAACTCAGAAACTTATTGCAAAAGTCTACTTGCACTGGAAGCAAAGTACTACTACGCATGCTCATAGCGGAAGGGTTGGTAGGAGTTAACCATCGCGTGATCCCGACCTCCACACATAAGGAAGACAATTAAAAGAGCACCCCATGCAACAAATTTGTCACACAACTTTTACCATACGTGCATGCTAGGGACTGGCCAACCTTAACACAAGTATTTCTCAATTTCATAATTACCCAACTAGCATGACTCTAACATTACGACCTTTATATCTCAAAACAATTATCAAGCATCAAATTGATCATAGTGTTTAATGCACTTTCTATGATAGTTTTTATTATACCCAACTTGGATGCTCATCATTCTAGGACCAAATTTATAACCATAGCAAATACCATGCTATTCTAAAAGACTCTCAAAATAATATAAGTGAAGCATGAGAGATCAACAATTTCTACAAAATAAGGCCACCGCCGTGCTCTAAAAGATATAAGTGAAGCACTAGAGCAAAAATTGTCTAGCTCAAAAGATATAAGTGAAGCACATAGAGTATTCTAATAAATTCCAAATCATGTGTGTCTCTCCCAAAAGGTGTGTACATCAAGGATGATTGTGGTAAACTAAAAAGCAAAGACTCATATCACACAAGACGCTCCAAGCAAAACACATATCATGTGGCGAATAAAAATATAGCTCCAAATAAAGTTATCGATAGACGAAGACGAAAGAGGGGATGCCTTCCGAGGCATCCCCAAGCTTAGGCTTTTGGTTGTCCTTGAATATCTTGGGGTGACATTGGCATCCCCAAGCTTAGGCTCTTGCCGCTCCTTATTCCATAGTCCATCAAATTTTTACCCAAAACTTGAAAACTTCACAACACAAAACTCAAGAGGAAATCTCATAAGCTCCGTTAGTGCAAGAAAGAAAAACCACCACATAAGGTACTATAATGAACCCATTCTTTATTTATATTGGTGTTAAACCTACTGTATTCCAACTTCTCTATGGTTCATACCCCCCGATACTAGCCATAGATGCATCAAAATAAGCAAACAACACACGAAAAACAGAATTTGTCAAAAACAGAACATTCTATAGTAAGCTGTAACTTTCGAATACTTATTAACTCTAAAAATCCTACCAAAATAGGAAGTCCTGGGAAATTTGTCTATCGACCTATTGCAAAAATAATCAATGCAAAAGCACGTTTCTGTGATTTACTAAACTTATTATCGTGCGCGCAAAAGTTTCTGTTTTTCAGCAGAATCAAATTAACTATTACCGTAAGTTATCCTATAGGTTCTACTTGGCACAAACACTAATTAAACATAAAACCACATCTACACAGAAACTAGAAGAAATATTTATTACTAAACATAAGAAAAAAGCAAGGAACAAAAATAAAATTGGGTTGCCTCCCAACAAGCGCTATCGTTTAACGCCCCTAGCTAGGCATAAAAGCGAGGATAGATATAAATATTGCCATCTTTGGTATTCAATTCATAAGTGGCATGCATAATAGATTCATAAGGTAATTTGACTTTATTTCTAGGGAAGTGTTCCGTGACTTTCCTTAATGGAAATTGGAATCTAATATTCCCTTCCTTCATATCAATAATTGCACCAGTCGTTCTAAGGAAAGGTCTACCAAGAATAAATGAAAGATTGCAATCTATATCAAGAACAATGCAATCTACGGGCACATAATTCCTATTTTCAACAATAAGAACATCATTAATCCTTCCGATAGGTTTCTTAATAGTGGAATCCGCAAGGTGCAAGTTTAAAGAGCAATCATCAAATTCATGGAAGCCTAGCACATCACATAAAGTTTTCGGAATTGTGGAAACACTAGCACCCAAATCACACAAAGCATAGCATTGATGATATTTAATCTTAATTTTTATAGTAGGTTCCCACTCATCATAAAGTTTTCTAGGTATAGAAACTTCCAATTCAAGTTTTTCTTCATAAGGTTGCATCAAAGCATCAACAATATGTTTGGTAAAAGCTTTATTTTGACTATAAGCATGTGCAGAATTCAACACGGATTGCAACAAGGAAATACAATCTATTAAAGAACAATTATCATAATTAAATTCCTTGAAATCCATAATAGTGGGTTCGTTGCTATGTAAAGTTTTGACCTCTCCAATCCTACTTTTACGAAATTTAGCATCAAGATCTAAAAACTTCGAATCATTGGGACGCCTTTTAACTAAAGTTGACTCATCTCCAGTCCCATCATTATCAAGATTCATATTGCAAAACAAAGATTTAATTGGGGACACATCAATAACTTTTATATCTTCATCATTATTTTCCCCTAACCCTTCCGGTTTGGCAGCCATCTTATTAACTAAGGTGGCTTGCTTATTAGAAATTTGGGCTATTGATTTTTCAAGACGAGCAATCTGAGAATTCAAAGCATAAAATTCCTTAGACATATCATCTAGTTCTTTATTCATGTACTCCATAAAGCTTTTTTGTTCTTTAAGCTCTTTTATAAAAAAATATTATGCTCAAATTGTAAAGTCATAAAGCTTCTAATGTTTAACAATTTCCTCCAACCTTTTAAGATGAAGATCAACGTTCTTAGGCAAAGCCATAAGGGTAAACATGCACACAAGAGGCAAGCAAAAGAGAGGCAAACGGAAGAGAGGGCGAATAAAACGGCAAGGGTGAATTTGGGGAGAGGAAAATGAGAGGCAAATGGCAAATAATGTAATGCGAGGGAGATGAGTTTGTGATGGGTACTTGGTATGTCTTGACTTGAGCGAAGACCTCCCCGGCAACGGCGCCAGAAATCCTTCTTGCTACCTCTTGAGCACTGCGTTGGTTTTCCCTTCAAGAGAAAAGGGTGATGCAGCAAAGTAGCATAAGTATTTCCCTCATTTTTTGAGAACCAAGGTATCAATCCAGTAGGAGGCTCCTCAAAAGTCCCTCGTACCTACACAAACAAACAAGAACCTCGCAACCAACGTGATAAAGGGGTTGTCGATCCCTTCACGGTAACTTGCGAAAGTGAGATCTGATAGAGATAATAAGATAAGATAAATATTTCTGGTATTTTTATGATATAGATTGGAAATTAAAAGATGCAAATAAAAGTAGATGGAAAACTTATATGATAAAAGGTAGACCCGGGGGCCATAGGTTTCACTAGTGGCTTCTCTCTAGATAGCATAAGTATTACGGCGGGTGAACAAATTACTGTTGAGCAATTGATAGAAAAGTTGCATACTTATGAGAATATCTAGGCATGATCATGTATATAGGCATCACGTCCACAACAAGTAGATCAAAATGATTCTGCATCTACTACTATTACTCCACACATCGACCGACTCCTGCCTGCATCTAGAGTATTAAGTTCATAAGAAAAGAGTAATGCATTTAGCAAGATGGCATAATGTAGAGGGATAAGCTCAAGCAATATGATATAAACCCATCTTTTTATCCTCGATGGCAACAATACAATACATGCCTTGCTGCCCCTGCTGTCGCTGGGAAAGGACACTGCAAGATTGAACCCAAAGCTAAGCACTTCTCCCAATGTAAGAAAGATCAATCTAGTAGGCCAAACCAAACTGATAATTCGGAGAGACTTGCAAAGATAACCAATCACACATAAAAGAATCCAGAGAAGATTCAATTATTTCTCATAGATAAACTTGATCATAAGCCCACAATTCATCGGATCTCGACAAACACACCGCAAAAAGAGTTACGTCGAATAGATCTCCAAGAAGATCGAGGAGAACTTTGTATTGAGATTCAAAGAGAGAGAAGAATCCATCTAGCTAATAACTATGGACCCGAAGGTCTGTGGTAATCTACTCACAACTCATTGGAGAGGCCTTGGAGATGATGTAGAGGCCCTCCATGGTCGATTCCCCCTCCGGTGGAGCGCCGGTGAAGGCTCCAAGATGGGATCTCGCGGATACAGAAGGTTGCGGCGGTGGAAATAGTTTTTCGTGGTGCTCCTTGATTTTTTCGAGGTACGTGGATATATATATAGGCGAAGGAGGTAGGTCAGGGGAGCCACGAGGGGCCCACGAGGGTGGGGGGCGCGCCTACCCCCCTAGGGCGCGCCCTCCTGCCTCGTGGCCGCCTGGGCTACTTCTTGACGTCCACTCCAAGTCTCCTGGATTGCGTAGGTTCCAAAAAGATCGCTCCCGAAGGTTTCATTCCGTTTGGACTCCATTTGATATCCATTTTCTTCGAAACACTGAAATAGGCAAAAAAACAGCAATTCGGGTTGGGCCTCCGGTTAGTAGGTTAGTCCCAAAAATGATATAAAAGTGTAAAGTAAAGCCCATAAACAACAAAAACTAGTAATATAATAGCATGAAACAATCAAAAATTATAGATACGTTGGAGATGTATCAGTGCTCTGCATTTATGTTTTGCGTTCTCAGAAAGGGCTAGCGGGATACCACTATTGTCATATTATATCATGGTTGTTTTGACAACGTGTTGCTATTTGAGATATCTTATTATTGCTCTCTAGTTGATTATGTCATTGATATGAGTTAATATAATTTTTGAGAGTCATTGTTAACATGGTTAGTTATAATCCTTGCTGAAAACCTGGGTGTTGTTTAAGCTTATTTATAAAACAAGAGCAAAAGAGTTCGTAAACATTTTTATTTTTCACTTTTAGTTTATCAACTGAATTGCTTGAGGACAAGCAAAGGTTTAGGCTTGGGGGAGTTGATACATACGTATCTACTTTTCATAACGCTTTTCCTCTTGTTTTCGACTCTAATTTGCATCATTTGAATGAAACTAACCCCAGACTGACACTGTTTTCAGCATATCTACCATGGTGTTGTTTTTGTGCAGAAATAAAAGTTCTCAGAATGGAACACAACTTTGAGAGGATTTTTTTATATCAATAAAAGAGAATTTATGGAGCCAAGTGGTACCTGAGGGGGGGCACCTGGGTGGGCACAACCCACCACGGCGCGCCTGCCCCCCAGGCATGCCCAGGTGGGTGCTGCCCACCCGGTGGCCCCGCTGACCCTGAAATCGATGCTATAAAATCACATTATTCCAGAAAAATCAAGGAGAAAGAATTATCACGTTTCACGAGAAGGAGCCACCATCTTCTCTTGTTCTTCATCGGGAGGCCAGATCTGGAGTCTGTTTGGGGCTCCAGAGAGGGGGATCTTCGATCTTCGTCATCACCAACACATCTCCATCACCAATTCCATGATGCTCCCCACCGGTAGTGAGTAATCCCTTCGTAGGCTCGCTGGTCGGTGAGGAGTTGGATGAGATTCATCATGTAATCGAGTTAGTTTTGTTAGGGCCTGATCCCTAGTATCCATTATGTTCTGAGATTGATGTTGCTATGACTTTGCCATGCTTAATGCTTGTCACTTTGGGCCTGGGTGCCATGATTTCAGGTCGGAGTTTTGTTATCACCATTATATCAATGTTCTAGATCTAATCTTGCAAGTTGTAGTCACCTACTACGTGTTATGATCTGGTAACCCCGAAGTGACAATAGTCGGGACCACTCCCGGCAATGACCGTAGTTTGAGGAGTTCATGTATTCACTGTGTGCTAATGCTTTGTTCCGGTTCTCTATTAAAAGGAGGCCTTAATATCCCTTAGTTTCCAATAGCAACCCGCTGCCAGTGGAGGGTAGGACAAAAGATGTCATGCAAGTTCTTTCCATGAGCACGTATGACTATTTACGGAATACATGCCTACATTAAATTCATGAACTAGAGCTAGTTCCGTATTGTCCTAGGTTATAACTGTCGTATGATGAATATCATCCAACGAGTCACCGTTCCAATGCCTACGAATTTATCATATATTGTTCTTGCTAAGTTACTGTTGCTACTGCTATCGTTACTGCTACAAAATCACTGCTATCACTGTTACTGTTACCATTGCTACTGTTGCTATCATCAAAACGATCATATTACTCTGCTACTAATCACCTTGCTGCAGATAATTAATCTCCAGGTGTGGTTGAATTGACAACTAAACTCCTAATATATTCAAATATTCTTTGGCTCCCCTTGTGTCAAATCTATAAATTTGGGTTGAATACTCTACCCTCGAAAACTATTGCGATCCCCTATACTTGTGGGTTATCAGCATCCTGTTGTGGAGGAGCAATTTTGTGGGTTGTCCGATTATTGCCCGTGGACGCGCCCATGCACGTCCGCGGGCGTTTGGGGACCGAAATTTGGTAATTGTGGTTGTATATGCTCTCAGTCCCTCAAAAATGCTTATAGGGGGCGTGCGTGCATGTTCATAGAGATAAGTATATGTACGTATGTCTATATGAGCGTATGCGTCTGTATTATGTTTAAGAAAAAATACTAACACATTTAAGTTCCAACGGAATTGGACTTTTAGCAAAATTTTAGATTTAATAGTGGAAATTATATTTTTGTATCTTGGATATCATAAACTTAGGCGGCACATTTTTATACACGGGAGGCATCCGAGGCCACCTGCATAAGTGGGTGACGTGTAAGCTGGAAGTGTCGTATATATTATTATTTGTCTTTTTAACACATATTAATATTATTATTTGTCTGAATGGGGTTGGATACGTGGTGCGCATACATAGTTTTTTTAGATTGCATATGAAGCAGTTATACATTAATATCTGAATGGTACAACACACCAAAGTGAATTTAAGCCGGTAAGAGCAACTAAATGTGTCCGTGGGAGTGATCAATAATTCCTTGAATTTCCGCATCCACAACCAGCACATCATATCCCCCACCCCCAAATCCATGTTATACACATAACGTGAGAGTGTATGTAGAAAAACATTCAAGACATAGATCAACATAGAAACATGCATAACCCACAATTCATCAAAACAAAATAGGCACTTCGTATGATCAAACAGACATAGATTAGAAATCAGAAACTAACTAAAATATTAATGACGACAGACGCGAGCATCGGAGATCACCATCTCCATGCCGCCCTCTTTCCCTTAGGGGGATGGAGCAGAGCTCGAACTACCCCATATCCACTTCTGTCCGCTGCAGCGCGATGCGGACGGTGAGCTCCTCGTTGTCGTCTGCCTTCGCCTCGTGGACAAGGGCATCTCAGCCGACGGGTTTGTCCTTGCAGCCGGATCCACTGCAAGACACCACTACTTGGGAAAAGCCTAGCAGTAGCGCCCGTTTTCGGGCTAGCAGTAGCGCTACTGCTACGGCGCTACAACTAAACTCTAGCGGTAGCGTTGGTTACCCCGCGCTACTGCCATGCCTACTTAGCAGTAGCGTCATTTTAAGAACGCACTACTGGTAGTTACTAGCAGCGCCGCTGTACCCGCGCTACTACTATTATTACATATTCTATTTCTTTTTTATTTTATGTGTTATTCATAGAATAGCAATTTAGAGATTTTTATTACATCATAATGAGTTATTACATCATTAGGTGAAAGAACCACGAATTAAATTCATGTGGATGGATCCAAAGTGACCAAGTTGAATTAGCGTCCACTTGAAATTAATTAGCGGTTCTTTCACCCAATGATATAATAACTCACCATCATCATAATATCATTAACAACTTATCATCATAACACATCATTGTCATATAACAACTCTTGATCATCATCATTTTTGTCCATGAGACATCACATAAAAACTTGGTCACTACTCATAATAATAACTCCTCGTCATCATCATAGTACTCAAAAACACATTGTAGCACATAATAACAACTTCTCATCATCATCATAGTCAAAATCAACACTAACTAATTGTTCTTAATACATAGAACCTACTCCTCTCAACTAGGTAAAATACCATAAAACAGATAAACCGGTCTATCTCCATAATGGAGAATGGAGATAAATATATCTTCTACTTGTGGCTTACGCACATTCATGTTGTCTCTAATTTGTTGTGTATGTTCATTCATCACTTTGCTCCATTCTTTGATTTTGAGCCTTCCATCGTTTGAAGAAATCAAGTATGCACTGTGGTAAGCCTTGGAAGGAGTTGGTCGTAAGCTAACCATATGCATATCACCTTCGATAAACATCATGTCAGGCACAACCTCCTTCGGGAGCATCTGTTGAAAATCGTAATAGTAACATATTAGTTAGCAACGTAGTTTACTTAAGAAGAATGTATGCAATCAAGTTACCATCATTACCAAATCTTACCAAATTTTTGGCAATCAAGTTACCATCAAGCAATTTGTGGACTAGTGGCATGTATGTAGTAAAATTTGGGTTGATAGAGTGATTGGTTTTATAGGCCTCAACATCATGTATGAATAAGACAAGATAACATTTCTCCTCACAATTAAGCTCGGAGTCATAGCTGTAGTATGTGTTGTCTACTACCTTTCGAGTATTACATGAAGATAAGAAATAAGCTGACAATTATAAATAAATAAGTTTAGTACTGATGAACACCAAATAGTTTTAAATTAACAATATAAATCATTTAACTGAACAAATTAGTTTGAGAAACTCACATCTAGACAAAACTGGAGGCATATCCACATCCACCCAAATGTTGATATTATCATCATCATCATCATAATCTTCAGGACAAATATCAAATCTTATTTGCGTACCTGCTACGTCTTGAGCTTGCGTTGGTTTTCCTTGAAGAGGAAAGGGTGATGCAGCAATAGTAGCGTAAGTATTTCCCTCAATTTTTGAGAACCAAGGTATCAATCTAGTAGGAGGCTCCACAAAAGTCCCACACACCTACACAAACAAACAAAGAACTCGCAACCAACGCAATAAAGGGGTTGTCAATCCCTTCACGACCACTTGCGAAAGTGAGATCTGATAGAGATGGTATGATAAGATAAATATATTTTTGGTATTTTATATTATAGATGCAAAAAGTAAAGATGCAAATAAAAGTAGATTGAAAGTAAATACGATAAAAGATAGACCCGGGGCCATAGGTTTCACTAGAGGCTTCTCTCAAGATAGCATAAGTATTACGGTTGGTGAAAAAATTACTGTCGAGCAATTGATAGAAAAGAGAATAGTTATGAGATTATCTTGGCATGATCATGTATATAGGCATCACGTCCGCAACAAGTAGACCGACTCCTGCCTACATCTACTACTATTACTCCACACATCGACCGACTCCTGCACGCATCTAGAGTAGTAAGTTCATAAAGAACAGAGTAACGCATTAAGCAAGATGTCATGATGTAGAGGGATAAACTCATGCAATATGATATAAACCCCATATTTTTATCCTCGATGGCAACAATACAATACGTGCCTTGCAACCCTTTCTGTCATTGGTTAAGGACACCGCAAGATTGAACCCAAAGCTAAGCACTTCTCCCATGGCAAGAAAGATCAATCTAGTAGGCCAAACCAAACTGATAATTCGAAGAGACTTGCAAAGATAACTCAATCATACATAAAAGAATTAAGAGGATATTCATATATTTATCATAGGTAAACTTGATCATAAACCCACAATTCGTTGGATCTCGACAAACACACCGCAAAAAGAGTTTACATCGAATAGATCTCCACAAGAGAGGGGGAGAACATTGTATTGAGATCCAAAAAGAGAGAAGAAGCCATCTAGCTAATAACTATGGACCCGAAGGTCTGTGGTAAACTACTCACAACTCATCGGAGGGGCTATGGTGTTGATGTAGAAGCCCTCCATGGTCGATTCCCCCTCCGGCGGAGCGCCGGCGAAGGCTCCAAGATGGGATCTCGCGGATACAGAAGGTTACGGTGGTGGAGATTGTGTTTTGTTGGCTCCCTGGATGTTTTCGGGGTACGTAGGCTTATATAGGAAGAAGAAGTACATCGGTGGCCGCACGAGGGGCCCACAAGACTGGGGGGCGCGCCCAAAGGGGGTGGGCGCGCCCTCCTATCTCGTGGCTGCCTCGGCTGCTTTTTGGCTTGCACTCCAAGTCCTATGGATCACGTTCGTTCCAAAAATCACACTCCCGATGGTTTCATTCCATTTAGACTCCGTTTGATATTCCTTTTCTTCGAAATACTGAAATAGGCAAAAAAACAGCAATACGGGCTGGGCCTCCGGTTAATAGGTTAGTCCCAAAAATGATATAAATGTGTAAAATAAAGCCCATAAACATCCAAAAGGGGTAATATAATAACATGGAACAATAAAAAATAATAGATACGTTGGAGACATATCAAGCATCCCCAAGCTTAATTCCTGCTCGTCCTCGAGTAGGTAAATGATAAAAACAGAATTTTTGATGTGGAATGCTACCTAGCATAATTCTCAATGTAATTTTCTGTATTGTGGCATGCATGGTCAGATCCAAATGATTCAAGATAAAAGCTTATAAAACATAAAAATAATAATGCTTCAAAGCATACTAACAAATAATCATGTCCTATCAAAATAGCATAGCCAAAGAAAGCTTATCCCTACAAAATCATATAGTTAGGCCATGCTTCATTTTCATTACACAAAAATAATCCCATCATGCACAACCCCGATGACGAGCCGATCAATTGTCTCATACTTTTGAACGCGCTTCAGCTTTTTTCAACTCTTACGCAATACATGAGCGTAAGCCATGGACATAGCACTTGGGTGGTAAAAGATGGTGGTTGTGAGGACGAAAAGAGGGAGAAGATAGTCTCACATCAACTAGGCGTATCAACGGGTTATGGAGATACCCATCAATAGATATCAATGTGAGTGAGTAGGGATTGCCATGCAACGGATGCACTAGAGCTATAAATATATGAAAGCTCGACAAAAAGAACTAAGTGGGTGTGCATCCAACTCGCTTGCTCACGAAGACCTGGGGCATTTTGAGGAAGGCCACCATTGGAATATACAAGCCAAGTTCTATAATGAAAAAAAACTCCCATTTAGTATATGAAAGTGATAACATAGGAGACTCTCTATCATGAAGATCATGGTGCTAGTTTGAAGCACAAGTGTGGAAAAAGAGATAGTAGCACTGTCCCTTCTCTCTTTTTCTCTCATTTTTTCTTTTTTCTTTTTCTTTTTTTCCTTTTTTTCTTTGGCCTTTTTTTTTCTTTTTGGCCTTTTTTTTGTAAAGTCCGAAGTCTCATCCCGACTTGTGGGGGAATCATAGTCTTCATCATCCTTTCCTCATCGAGACAATGCTCTAATAATTAAGATCATCACACTTTTATGGATTTACAACTCAAGAATTACAACTCAAAGCTAGAACAAAATATGACTCTATATGAATGCCTCCGGCGGTGTACCGGGGTATGCAATGAATCAACAGCGACATGTATGAAAATTATGAAGGTGGCCTTGCCACAAATACGATGTCAACTACATGATCATGCAAAGAGCAATATGACAATGATGAAACGTGTCATAATAAACGGAACGATGGAAAGTGGCATGGCAATATATCTCGGAGTGGCTATGGAAATGCCATAATAGGTAGGTATGGTGGATGTTTTGAGGAAGGTAAATAATGGGTTCATGATACCGGGGAAAGATGCGTGGTATTATAGAGGCTAGCAAAGTGGAAGGATGGCTGTGCGTATATCCATGAACTCACATTAGTCATAAAGAACTCATATACTTATTGCAAAAGTATACTTAGCCCTTGAAGCAAAGTACTACTACGCATGCCCCTAGAGGGATAGATTGGTAGGAAAAGACCATCGCTCGTCCCCGTCTGCCACTCATAAGGAAGACAATCAAAAGAGCACCTCATGCAACAAATTTTTCACACAACTTTTACCATACGTGCATGCTACGGGACTTGCTAACTTCAACAAAAGTATTTCTCAATTTCATAATTATCCACTAGCATGACCCTAACATTACTACCTTTATATCTCAAAACAATTATCAAGCAACAAGTTGATCATAGCATCCAATTCACTTCCTATGATAGTTTTTATTATACCCAACTTGGATGCTCATCATTCTAGGACCAAATTTGTAACCATATCAAATACCATGCTGTTCTAAAAGACTCTCAAAATAATATAAGTGAATCATGAGAGACTAGCAATTTCTTCAAAATTAATCCACCGATGTGCTCTAAAAGATATAAGTGAAGCACGAGAGCAAAAACTATCAAGCTCAAAAGATATAAGTGAAGCACATAGAGTATTCTAGCAAATTCTAATCAAGTGGGTTTCTCCCAGAAGGTGTGTACAGCAAGGATGATTGTGGTAAACTAAAAATCAAAGGCTAATATAATACACGACGCTCCAAGCGAAACACATATCATATGGCGAATAAGAATATAGCTCCAAGTAAAGTTACTAATGAACGAAGACGAAAGAGAGGATGCCTTCCCGGGGCATCCCCAAGCTTAGACTTTTGGATATTCTTGAATATCTTGGGGTGCCATGGGCATCCCCAAGCTTAGGCTCTTGCCACTTCTTATTCCATAGTCCATAAAAGCTTTACCCAAAACTTGAAAACTTCACAACACAAAACTCAACAGGAAATCTTATAAGCTCCGTTAGTGAAAGAAAACAAAACCACCACATAAGGTACTGTAATGAACTCATTATTTATTTATTTTGGTGTTAAACCTACTATATTCCAAGTTCTCTATGGTTCATACCCCCCGATACTAGCCATAGATGCATCAAAATAAGCAAACAACACACGAAAAACAGAATCTGTCAAAAACAGAACAGTCTGTAGCAATCTGTAACTAACGCAAACTTATGGAACTCTAAAAATCATACCAAAATAGGAAGTCCTGTACAATTTGTTTATTGATCATCATAAAAATGAATCAATGCAAAATCACGTTTCTGTGCTTTATTGAACTTTTTCTCGTGAGCGCAAAGTTTCTGTTTTTCAGCAGAATCAAATCAACTATCATCATAGGTTATCCTATAGGTTCTACTTGGCACAAACACTAATTAAAGCATGAAAACACATCTAAACAGAAATTAGATGGAAAATTTATTACAAAACAAGAACAAAAACAAAAAAGACAAATAAAATTGGGTTGCCTCCCAACTAACGCTATCGTTTAACGCCCCTAGCTAGGCATAAAAGCGAAGATAGATCTAAGTAGTGCCATCTTTGGCACTTAATTCATATGTAGCTCGCATGATAGATTCATAAGGTAATTTGACTTTATTTCTTGGAAAGTGCTCCATGCCTTTCTTTAATGGAAATTGGAATCTAATATTCCCTTCCTGCATATCAATAATCGCACCAATCATTCTAAGGAAAGGTCTACCAAGAATAATAGGGCAAGAGAATTGCAATCTATATCAAGAACGATAAAATCTACGGGCACCAAATTTGTATTTGCAACAATGAGAACATCATTGATCCTTCCCATTGGCTTTTTAATGGTGGAATCCGCAAGGTGCAAATTTAAAGAGCAATCATCAAGATCATGGAAACCTAGAATATCAAATAAAATTTTGGAATTGTGGAAACACTAGCACACAAATCACACAAAGCAAAACACTCATGATCTTTAATTCTAATCTTTATAGTAGGTTCCCACTCATCATTAAGTTTTCTAGGTATAGAAACTTCCAAATTAAGTTTTTCATCATAAGATTGCATCAAGGCATCAACGATATGTTTGGTAAAAGCTTTATTTTGACTATAAGCATGAGGAGAATTAACAATGGATTGCAACAAGGAAATACAACCTTCTATAGAACAATTATCGTAATCAAATTCCTTGAAATCCGAGATAGTGGGTTCAATACTATTTAAAGTCATGACCTCTCCAATCCCACTTTTACTAAATTTAGCATTAAGATCTAAAAACTCCGAATTATTGGGACGCCTTCTTAATAAAGTTGACTCATCTCCAGTCTAATTATTATCAAGATTCATATTGCAAAACAAGGATCTAATAGGAGACACATCAATAACTTTAAGATCTTCATCATTAAGAGGAGCACGGAGTACTAAGGAAATCATTATTATTGGTATTGGAGAAAACACACAATTTGGTATTATCTTGCGCCATGGCAACAAGTAGTCCAGCACACAAGCAAACAGAAAAAGGCAAGCGAAAGAGAGAGGAGGAGATTGGGAAAGAGAGGGCAAATAAAATGGCAAGGGTGAAGTGGGGGAGAGGAAACGAGAGGCAAATGGCAAATAATGTAAATGTGAGGGAGATGGGTTTGTGATGGGTACTTGGTATGTCTTGACTTGAGCGAAGACCTCCCCGGCAACGGCGCCAGAAATCCTTCTTGCTACGTCTTGAGCTTGCGTTGGTTTTCCTTGAAGAGGAAGGGTGATGCAACAATAGTAGCGTAAGTATTTCCCTCACTTTTTGAGAACAAATGTATCAATCCAGTAGGAGGCACCTCAAAAGTCCCACACACCTACACAAACAAACAAAGAACTCGCAACCAACGCAATAAAGGGGTTGTCAATCCCTTAACGACCACTTGCAAAAGTGAGATCTGATAGAGATAGTATGATAAGATAAATATATTTTTGGTATTTTATATTATAGATGCAAAAAGTAAAGATGCAAATAAAAGTAGATTGAAAGCAAATACGATAAAAGATAGACCCGGGGGCCATAGGTTTCACTAGAGGCTTCTCTCAAGATAGCATAAGTATTACGGTGGGTGAACAAATTACTGTCGAGAAATTGATAGAAAAGCGAATAGTTATGCGATTATCTAGGCATGATCATGTATATAGGCATCTCATCCGCAACAAGTAGACCGACTCCTGCCTACATCTACTACTATTACACCACACATCGACCGAATCATGCCTGCATCTAGAGTATTAAGTTCATAAAGAACAGATAACACATTAAGCAAGATGACATGATGCAGAGGGATAAACTCATGCAATATGATATAAACCCCACCTTTTTATCCTCGATGGCAACAATACAATACGTGCCTTGCAACCCTTTCTGTCACTGGGTAAGGACACCGCAAGATTGAACCCATAGCTAAGCACTTCTCCCATGGCAAGAAAGATCAATCTAGTAGGCCAAACCAAACTGATAATTCAAAGAGACTTGCAAAGATAACTCAATCAGACATAAAATAATTCAGAGGAGATTCAAATATTTATCATAGATAAACTTGATCATAAACCCATAATTCATCGGATCTCGACAAACACACTGCAAAAACATTTTACATCGAATAGATCTCCACAAGAGAGGGGGAGAACATTGTATTGAGATCCAAAAAGAGAGAAGAAGCCATCTAGCTAATAACTATGGAACCGAAGGTCTGTGGTAAACTACTCACAACTCATCGGAGGGGCTATGGTGTTGATGTAGAAGCCCTCCATGGTTGATTCCCCCTCCGGCGGAGTGCCGACGAAGGCTCCAAGATGGGATCTCGCGGATACAGAAGGTTACGGTGGTGGAGATTGTGTTTCGTTGGCTCCCTGGATGTTTTTGCGGTACGTAGGCTTATATAGGAAGAAGAAGTACGTCGGTGGCCGCCCGAGGGGCCCACAAGACAGGGGGCGCGCCCAGAGGGGGTGTGCGCGCCCTCCTATCTCGTGGCAACCTCGGCTGCTTCTTGGCTTGCACTCCAAGTCCTCTCGATCATGTTCGTTCCAAAAATCACGCTCCCGAAGGTTTCATTCCATTTGGACTCCATTTGATATTCCTTTTCTTTGAAATACTGAAATAGGCAAAAAAACAGCAATACGGGCTGGGCCTCCGGTTAGTAGGTTAGTCCCAAAAATGATATAAATGTGTAAAATAAAGCCCATAAACATCCAAAAGGGGTAATATAATAGCATGGAACAATCAAAAATTATAGATACGTTGCAGACGTATCAGTACCCTCCTCAAATCCATATGCCTTGCAGAGAGCTTTCCAATTAGAGCAACCGAAATGGGAGTCATTGACCGCATTGTATAGCTTATCCAGAAACTCATAACCATGTTTAGTGCTTAAGTGAGCCCTCCTCGTCTCCATATTCTCAAAGTCTTGAAAGCAAGCTTCTCCAATACATATGGTCTAGCATGGCACGGGATGTACTAATGGAATTGAAAAAACTCCAAAAATTTCACGTTGAACAAAAGAAGCACAAGGGATGATATTAATTGCGATGAAATGCTTGTCGTTGCGTTTCGTACAAACATCAAAGGTCTCTTCCAGCTTCACGGTGAAAAACATATCATTTTGCAGGCGAGGAAACCTGTCGCACAAACCTCGATCATCGTAGCAGTACTCGCACTCCGGGATCCTATCGTCATCAGACATCTCTTGTGTTCAGAATAAAAATATTAAACTTCTGAATTTAAATATATGTACTACAAAAATTAAATTCGATCATTAATATTTATCACGGGTTGACTTTCTATCTATCGAGTCTTCTTGGAAAACTCTCATCTCACGTGGTCTATATGATTTGCTCTCACTCTCTGATATACTCGACCGTTGGTGATGGTTGAAGGAAATATGCCCTAGAGGCAATAGTAAAGTTGTTATTTTATATTTCCTTATTCATGATAAATATTTATTATTCATGCTAGAATTGTATTAACCGGAAACTTGATACATGTGTGAATACATAGACAAAACTATGTGTCCCTAGTATGCCTCTACTAGACTAGCTCGTTGATCAAAGATGGTTAAGTTTCCTAGCCATGGACATGAGTTGTCATTTGATAAACGGGATCACATCATTAGTGGAATGATGTGATGGACAAGACCCATCCATTAGCTTAGCATTATGATCGTTCAGTTTTATTGCTACTGCTTTCTTCGTGTCAAATATATATTCCTCCGACTATGAGATTATGCAACTCCCAGACCCTGGATGAATGCCTTGTGTGCTATCAAGCATCACAACGTAATTGGGTGATTATAAAGATGCTCCACAGGTATCTCCGAAGGTGTTTGTTGGGTTGGCATAGATCGAGATTAGGATTTGTCACTTTGCGCATCAGAGAGGTATCTCTAGGCCCTCTCGGTAATGCACATCATATGAAGCCTTGCAAGCAATCTGACTAATGAGTTAGTTACGGAATGATGCACTAGAAAATGAGTAAACAGACTTGCCAGTAACGAGATTGAACTAGGTATGAGGATACCGGCGATCGAATCTCGGGCTAGTAACATACTAATGACAAAGGGAATAACATATGTTGACACTGCAGTTCGACCGATAAAGATCTTCATAAAATATGTGGGAACCAACATGAGCATCCAGGTTCCACTATTGGTTATTAACCGGAGAGATGTCTCGTTCACGTATACATAGTTCTCGAACCTGTAGGGTCCGCACGCTTGACGTTCGATAACGATATGCATTATATGAGTTATGTGTTTTGGTGACCGAAGGTTGTTAGGAGTCCCAGATGAGATCACGGACATGACGAGGAGTCTCGAAATGGTCGAGAGATAAATATTTATATATTGGAAGATTATATACGGACACCGGAATGGTTCCAAAGAGGTTTGGGGATTTTTCGGAGTACCGGGAGGTTACTGGAACCCCCCGGGAAAGTTAATGGGCCTCATGGGCCATAGTGGAGAGGAGGAGGCAGGCCACAGGAGATGGAGCGCAACCCCCCAAGCCAATCCCAATCGGACAAGGGTGGGGGTGTGGCCCCCTTTCCTTCTCCCTCTCCACCTCTTTCCCCTTTCCCCACTAGGCGCGCCCCCTAGGGCTGGTCGGCCTCCCCCTCCCCCTTTATATACGATGGCAGGGGGCACCCCAAAGACACATCCATTGTTTATCCATGTGCGGCCCCCCTCCACCTTTTACTCCTCCGGTCATATTGTAGTAGTGCTTAGGGGAAGCCTTGTGCGAATCAGCTTGGGGCCCTTAGAGTGATTATGCTTATGATATGAAAGGGCCCAAGCTTGGGGAAGCTATGTTTGATGAGGATGAAATATTTGACAATATATTTGCTGAAATTAATGATTGTCCCAAGCTTGGGGATGCTATGTTTAATGAAGATGATATTTTTAGCATCCCAAGTTTTGATATGCAAAGTTGTTATGATGATAGCATGCCTCCTACCTATGATGATTATATTGATGAAAGTGGGCTCGGAAGAGAGTCAACTTTAGGAAGTAGTGATCCCACTATTTTTGAGGATGTTGAATCTTATTGTGATGAATATTAAAGTGGATTTGGAAGAGTGTCAACTTTATTTAGTGATTCCACTATCTTGGGAGAGGTTTCAATCGATTATGATGAGAACGAAGTTGCTACTTATGATGATTATTGTGATGAAACTTATGATATAAAAGGTAGTGATGATTATATTTACAAATCTTGTCATGATTATGATTACCCTTTTTCTGAACATTACTCTTTTAATGTGGAAACAATTTTTAGTGTTCAAGTCTCTTATGATACTCCTACTATTCTGAATGAGAAGAAATTTGCTTATGTGGAGAGTATTAAATTTTCTATTCTTGTAGATCATGAAAATAATGCTTTAGGTGCTGGTTATATTGTTGAATTAATTCATGATGCTACTGAAAATTATTATGAGAGAGGAACATATGCTTGTAGGAATTGCAATAATATCAAGTTTCCTCCCTATGTGCTTAAATTCTTGAAGCTATCCTTGTGTTACCTTCCTATGCTAGTTGATTATTGTTCCCAGAAGTTGTTTGCTCAAAAAATCCCTATGCATAGGAAGTGGGTTAGACTTAAAGTATGCTATTCATATTCTTCATGATGCTCCCATTATGTTTCAATTCTTATCTTTTATGTGAGCATCATTGCCATCATCATGCCTAGCTAGAAAGGCATTAAAGCAAAGCTCTTGTTGGGAGACAACCCAATATTTATCCTTTCTGTTTTTGTGTGTACACATGATTATGATATTGTAGTATCATGTTTTATAGCTTTTTTTCAATAAAGTGCCAAGTAGAACCTTTGGGAAGACTTGGGTGAAGTTTATATGATCTTGCTGTAGAAAACAGAAACTTTTGCGCTCACGAGAATAGCTGCCATTTTTTACTGGAGAGAGATTTTAGGTTGATTCTTTTTGCAGATGATTAATATACAAATTACTCAGGTCCAGCAATTTATTTCATAATTTTTGTGGTTCCAGAAGTATACGTTTGATACAGATTAATACAGACTGCTCTATTTTTGACAGATTCTGTTTTCTATGTGTTGTTTATTTTGATGCATCTATGGCTAGTATTAAGTGGTATGAACCATAGAGAAGTTGGAATACAGTAGATATTACACCAATATGAATTTATAATGATTTCATTACAGTACCTAAGTGGTGGTTTTATTTTCTTATACTAACGGAGCTTACGAGTTTTGTTTTGAGTTTTGTGTGGTTGAAGTTTTCAAGTGTTGGGTAAAGATTCGATGGATTATGGAATAAGGAGTGGAAAGAGCCTAAGCTTGGGGATGACAAAGGCACCCCAAGGTAATATTCAAGGACAACCAAGAGCCTAAGCTTGGGGATGCCCCGGAAGGCATCCCCTCTTTCGTCTTCGTTCATCGGTAACTTTACTTGGAGCTATATTTTTATTCACCACATGATATGTGTTTTGCTTGGAGCATCATTTTATTTTGTTAGTTTTTGCTTTCTGTTAGTTAGAATAATGATTTGCATCTTTAGTTTCAATAAAAAGTCAAGGATAGCCTTTGCCATGTTTATTTTGCTAGTATACATGTTGCTGTTTGAAAACAGAAAGTTTACCGCTGTTGCAAATATTCCCTAGAAACATCAGAGAATAGTATAACGTTGAATCTTTTTGCATGTTAAGCTCTGATAAATTTATTACAGTGGTAATTTGAGTTCATAATTTTTGGAGTCAGGGAAGTATTGATACTCTTGCATTCTTTACAGACTGTACTGTTTTGGCAGTTTGCTGTTATGTTTGCATTGTTTGCATATGTTTGCTTGTTTAATGATTCTATTTGCTGATAGGAGTATTAAATATGCAGAGGCATTTAGTATTCAATGTTGAATAATAATGTTAGTGATTTGTTACAGTAGAATATGATAAGGTTTTGCATTGGTTTATACTAACCTATCTCACGAGTTCTTGTTGAGTTTGTTGTGAATGAAGCTTTTGAGAAAAAGAGAAACCATGATATGAGAGGAATTAAAGAGACACAAAAGTTCAAGCTTGGGGATGACCAAGTCACCCCAAGATAATATTTCAAGAAGTCTCAAGCATCTAAGCTTGGGTATGCCCCGGTAGGCATCCCACCTTTCTTCTTCAACAACTATCGGTTAGTATCGGTTGAGCCTAAGTTTTTGCTTCTTCACATGAGTTGTGCTATCCTTGCATTGTAGTTTTCTTTAGATTTGATTGCTGTTTGAATAAGAATCAAGATCTGAAATTCTTTAATGAGAGAGAGAGCCATACACAAATTGGAATTTGCTAGAATACTCTATGTGCTTCACTTATATCTTTTGAGCTTGATAATTTTTGCTCTAGTGCTTCACTTATATCTTTTAGAGCACGGTGGTGGATTTGTTTTAAAGAAACTATTGATCTCTCATGATTCACTTAGATTATTTTGAGAGTCATTAATAGCATGGTAATTTGCTTAAATATAATATACTTGGTATTCAAGATATGTGAAACTTTCTTTTGAGTGCGTTGAATACTAAGATAAGTTTGATGCTTGATAATTGTTTTGAGATATGGAGGTGATAATATCAAAGCAATGCTAATTGGGGTGGTTATGAATTTAAAGAATGCTTGTGTTGAAGTTTGTGATTCCTGTAGCATGCACATATGGTGAACCGCTTTGTGATGAAGTTGGAGCACAATTTTATTTATTGATTGTCTTCCTTATGAGTGGCAGTCGGTGACGAGCGATGGTCTTTTCCTACCAATCTATCCCCCTAGGTGTATGCGTTTAGTGCTTTGATTTTTGATGACTTCTAAATTTTTGCAACAAGTGCATGAGTTCTTTTGATTAATGTTGAGTCCATGGATTATACGCACTCTCACCCTTCCACCATTGCTAGCCTCTCTAATACCGTGCACTTTTCGCCGGTATCATACACCCACCATATACCTTCCTCAAAACAGCCACCATATCTACCTATTATGGCATTTCCATAGCCATTCTGAGATATATTGCCATGCAACTTTCCACCGTTCCGTTCATATGACATACATTACTTTTGTCATATTGTTTTTTGCATGAACATGTAGTTGACATTGTATTTGTGGCAAGGCCACCTTCATAATTCTTTCATACATGTCGCTCTTGATTCATTGCATATCTCGGTACACTGCCGGAGGCATTCATATAGAGTCATATTTTTTTTCTAAGTATCGAGTTGTAATTGTTGAGTTGTAAGAAAAATAAAAGTGTGATGATCCTCATTATTAGAGCATTGTCCCAGTGAGGAAAGGATGATGGAGACTATGATTCCCCCATAAGTCGGGATGAGACTCCGGACTATATGAAAAATAAAAGAGGCCAAAGAAGCCCAAATAAAAAAAAAGAGGCCAAAGAAGCCCACCAAAATAAAAAAAAATATGAGAGAAAAAGAGAGAAGGGACAATGCTACTATACTTTTTCCACACTTGTGCTTCAAAATAGCACCATGATCTTCATGATAGAGAGTCTCATATGTTGTCACTTTCATATACTAGTGGGAATTTTTCATTATAGAACTTGGCTTGTATATTCCAATGATGGGCTTCCTCAAATGTGCCCTAGGTCTTCGTGAGCAAGCAAGTTGGATGCACACCCACTTAGTTTCTTTTGTTAAGCTTTTGTATACTTTTAGCTCTAGTGCATCCATTGCATGGCCACTCACATTGATATCTATTAATGGGCATCTCCATAGCCTGTAGATACGCCTAGTTGATGTGAGACTATCTTCTCCTTTTTTGTCTTCTCCACAACCACCATTCTATTCCACCCTTAGTTCTATGTCCATGGCTCACACTCATGTATTGTGTGAAAGTTGAAAAAGTTTGAGATTACTAAAGTATGAAACAATTGCTTGGCTCGTCATCGGGGTTGTGCATGATTAAATACTTTGTGTGACGAAGATAGAGCTTAGCCAGACTATATGATTTTGTAGGGATAACTTTTTTTAACCATGCTATTTTGAGAAGACATGATTACTTTGATTAGTATGCTTGAAGTATTATTACTTTTATGTCAATATGAACTTTTGTCTTGAATCTTTTGGATCTGAATATTCATGCTACAATTAAGAAGATTTACATTGAAATTATGCCAAAGTATCACTCTGCATCAAGAATTCTCTTTTTATCATTTACCTACTCGAGGACGAGCAGGAATTAAGCTCGGGATGCTTGATACATATCCAACGTATCTATAATTTTTGATTGCTCCATGCTACTTTATCTACTGTTTTAGGCAATATAGGGATTTATTATCCACTTTTATATTATTTTTGGGACTAACCTATTAACCGGAGGCCCAGCCCAGATATGCTGTTTTATGCCTATTTCAGTGTTTCGAGGAAAAGGAATATCAGACGGAGTCAAAACGGAACGAAATCAACTAGAGAAGTTAATTTCGGAAGGAAAGCAACCCAGGGAACTTGGAGTGCACGCCAGGGGAGATACGGGCTGCCCACAAGGGTGGGGGCGCCCCCTGGGTGCGCCCCCCTGCCTCGTGGGCCCCCCCGTAGCTCCTCCGACATACCCCCTGCACCCATATATACTCTTGTACCCTAAAACTTCCAGAACAGAAGATAGATCGGGAGTTCCGCTGCCGCAAGCCTCTGTAGCCACCAAAAAACAATCGGGACCCTGTTCCGGCACCCTGCCGGAGGGGGATCCCATCACCGGAGGCCATCTTCATCATCCCGGCGCTATCCATGACGAGGAGGGAGTAGGTCACCCTCGGGGCTGAGGGTATGTACGAGTAGCTATGTGTTTGATCTCTCTCTCTCTCGTGTTCTCTCTCGTGTTCCCTCTATGGCACGATCTTGATGTATCCTGAGCTTTGCTATTGTAGTTGGATCTTATGATGTTTCTCCCCCTCTACTCTCTTGTGATGAATTGAGTTTCCCCTTTGAACTTATCTTATCGGTTGAGTCTTTTATGAGAACACTTGATGTATGTCTTGCCGTGATTATCTGTGGTGACAATGGGAGATCATGTGCCACTTGATGTATGTTTTGGTGATCAACTTACGGGTTTCGTGACATTGGGAACCTATGCATAGGGGTTGGCACACGTTCTTGACTCTCCGGTAGTAGCTTTGGGGCACTCTTTGAAGTACTTTTATGTTGGTTGGATGAATCTGAGATTGTGTGATGCATATCGTATAATCATGCCCACGGATACTTGAGGTGACAATGGAGTATCTAGGTGACATTAGGGTTTTGGTTGATTTGTGTCTTAAGGTGTTATTCTAGTATGAACTCTATGATGGATTGAGCGGAAAAAATAGCTTTATGTTATTTTACTACGAACTCTTGAATAGATAGGACAGAAAGGATAACTTTGAGGTGGTTTCGTACCCTACCATAATCTCTATGTTTGTTCTCCGCTATTATGGGCTTTGGAGTGACTCTTTGTTGCATGTTGAGTGCTTGTTATATGATCTATCTCTGTTATTATTGTTGAGAGAACTTGCACTAGTGAAAGTATGAACCCTAGGCCTTGTTTCCTATCATTGCAATACCGTTTATGCTCACTTTTATCGCTTGTTACCTCGCTGTTTTTATTATTTCAGATTACAAAAACCTATATCTACTATCTATTTTGCACTTGTATCTTCATCTCTTCACCGAACTAGTGCACCTATACAATTTACCATTGTATTGGGTGTGTTGGGGACACAAGAGACTCTTTGTTATTTGGTTGAACCATCTTCATCCTATGCCTCCTACGGATTGATAAACCTTAGGTCATCCACTTGAGGGAAATTTGGTACTGTCCTACAAACCTATGCACTTGCAGGCCCAACAACGTCTACAAGAAGAAGGTTGTGTAGTAGACATCAATCACCAACACCGTAATCACGTCGTCATGCTGACGGAACTCATCGACTCCTTCGTGCCTCTACTGGATCAAGAGTTTGAGGGACGTCATCGAGCTGAAAGTGTGCAGAACTCAGAGGTGCCGTAGGTTTAGTACTTGATCGGTTGATTCAAGAAGATGTTCGACTACATCAACCGCGTTAAGTTAATGCTTCCGCTTTCGCTCTACGAGGGTACATGGACACACTCTCCCCTCTCGTTGCTATGCATCTCCTACATAGATCTTGCGTGAACGTAGGATTTTTTTTGAAATTGCATGCTATGTTTCCCAACAGTGGTATCCGAGCCAGGTCTATGCATAGATGATATGCACGAGTAGAACACAAAGAGTTGTGGGCGGTGATCATCATACTGCTTACCACCAATGTCTTATTTTGATTCGGCGGTATTGTTGGATGAAGCGGCCCGGATCAACCTTACATGACCGCATTCATGAGACCGGCTCCACCGACAGACATGCAACTAGTTTTGCATAAAGTTGGCTGGCAGGTGTCTGTTTCTCCAACTTTAGTTGAATCAAATTTGACTGCGGACGGTCCTTGTGAAGGTTAAAACAACAAACTTGATAAATCACCGTTGTGGTTTTTGTGCCGTAGGTATGTACGGTTCATGCTTGCAGCCCGTAGCAGCCACGTAAAACTTGCAACAAACAAAGTAGAGGACATCTAACTTGTTTTTGTAGGGCTTGTTGTGATGTGATATAGTCAAGACATGATGTGACATAAAGATTGTTGTATGAGATGATCATGTTTTGTAGAAGTTATCGGCAACTGGCAGGAGCCATATGGTTGTCGCTTTATTGTATGAAATACAAACGCTATGTAATTGCTTTACTTTATCACTAAGCGGTAGAGATAGTCGTAGAAGCAGTGGTTGGCGAGACGACCACGACGCTATGATGGAGATCAAGGTGTCAAGCCGATGACGATGGAGATCATGACGTTGCTTCAATGATGGAGATCAAAAGCACAAGATGATGATGGCCATATCATGTCACACATTTTGATTGCATGTGATGTTTATCTTTTATGCATCTTATTTTGCTTAGTACGGCGATAACATTATAAGACGACCCCTCGCTAAAATTTCAAGGTATAATGTTCTCCCCGAGTATGCACCATTGCAAAAGTTCTTCGTGCTGAGACACCACGTGATGATCGGGTGTGATAAGCCCTACATTCAAATACAAAGGATGCAAGCCAGATTTTCACAAGCGGAATACTCGGGTTAAACTTGACAAGCCTAGCATATAAAGATATGGCCTCAGAACACTGGAGACCGAAAGGTTGAACGTGAATCATATAGTAGATATGATCAGCATAGCGATGTTCACCATTGAAGACTACTCCATCTCACGTGATGATCGGATATGGTTTAGTTGATTTGGATCACGTATTATTTAGATGACTAAAGGGATGTCTATCTAAGTGGGAATTCTAAGTAATATGATTAGTTGAACTTAATTATCATGAACTTAGTCCTGATAGTTTTTGCATATCTATGTTGTAGATCAATGGCCCGTGCTACCGTTCCTTTGAATTTTAATACATTCCTAGAGAAAGCTAAGTTGAAAGATGATGACAGCAACTACACGGACTGGGTCTGTAACTTGAGGATTATCCTCATTGTTGCGCAGAAGAATCTTGTCCTTGATGCACCGCTAGGTGCAAGGCCTACTACAAGAGCAGAAGCTGACATTGTGAACGCCTAGCAAGCTTGATCTGATGACTACTCGTTAGCTCAGTGTGCCATGCTTTATGGCTTAGAATCGGGACTCCAAAGACATTTTGAACGTCATGGACCATATGAGATGTTCCAGGAGTTGAAGTTAATATTTCAAGGAAATGCCCGAGTTGAGAGATATGTAATCTCCAACAAGTTCTATAGCTGCAAGTTGGAGGAGAATAGTACTGTTAGTGAGCACACACTCAAAATGTCTGGGTACCATAATCACTTGACTTAGCTGGGAGTTAATCTTCCAGATGATTGTGTTATTGACAGAGTTCTTCAATCACTGCCACCAAGCTACAAAGGCTTCGTGATGAACTACAATATGCAAGGGATGGAAAAGACTATGCCCGAGCTCTTCAAGATGCTAAAGGCCGTGGAGGTTGAAATCAAAAAGGAGCATCTAGTGTTGATGGTTAAAAAGACCACTAGTTTCAAGAAGAAGGGCAAGGGTAAAAAGAAAGGGAACTTCAAGAAGAATGACAAGCAAGTTGTCACTCCCGGGAAGAAACCTAAAAATGGACCCAAGCTTGAAACTGAGTGCTTCTACTTCAAAGGGACTAGTCACTAGAAGCGGAACTGCCCTAAGTATTTGATACCAGTTCAGTTGCTCATTGTAACTGCCCTAAGTATTTGATACATGTTATTGATGTGTACATTACTAATTCTCGTAGTAGTGCCTGGGTATTTGATACCAGTTCGGTTGCTCATTGTAACTCGAAGCAGGGACTACGGATTAAACCAAGATTGGCTAAGGACGAGGTGACAATGCGCGTCAGAAATGGTTCCAAGGTTGATGTGATCGCCGTCGGCACGCTACCTCTACATCTACCTTTGGGATTAGTTTTAGACCTGAATAATTGTTATTTGGTGCCAGCCTTGAGCATGAACATTATACTTGGATCTTGTTTAGTGCGAGACAGTTATTCATTTAAATCAAATAACATGGTTGTTCTAGCTATATGAGAAATATCTTTTATGGTCATGCACCCTTGAAGAGTGGTCTATTTCTGTTGAATCTTGATCATGATGATACACACATTCATACTATTGATGCCAAAAGATGTAGAGTTGATAATTATAGTGCAATTTATTTGTGGCACTGCTGTTTGGGTCATATCGGAGTAAAGCGCATGAAGAAACTCCATAAAGATCGAATTTTGGAATCACTTGATTATGAATCATTTGATACTTGCAAACCGTGCCTAATGGGCAAGATGACTAAAACTCCGTTCTCCGGAACAATGGAATGAGCTAGTGACTTATTGGAAATAATAAATACCGATGTGTGCGGTCCAATGAGTGTTGATGCTCGTGGCAGGTATCATTATTTTCTGACCTTCACAGATGATTTGAGCAGATATGGGTATATCTACTTAATGAAACACAAGTCTGAAATGTTTGAAAAGTTCAAAGGATTTCAGAGTGAAGTTTAGAAGCATCGTAACAAGAAAATAAAGTTTCTACGATCTAATCATGGAGGAGAATATTTGAGTTACGAGTTTGGCCTTCATTTAAAACAATGTGGAATAGTTTCACAACTCATGCCACCTAGAACACCACAGCGTAATGGTGTGTTCGAACGTCGTAACCGCACTTTATTGGATATGGTGCGACCTATGATGTCTCTTACCGATTTACCACTATCATTTTGGGGTTATGCATTAGAGACAGTTGCATTCACTTTAAATAGGGCACCATCAAAGTCCATTGAGACGACACCGTATGAACTGTACTTTGGTAGCAAACCTAAGCTGTCATTTCTTAAAGTTTGGGGATGCGATGCTTATGTCAAAAGGCTTCAGTCCGATAAGCTCGAACCCAAATTGGAGAAACGTGTCTTCATAGGATACCCTAAGGAAAAATTGGGTACACCTTCTACCACAAGTTCGAAGGCAAGATTTTTGTTGCTAAGAACGAAACCTTTGGTAGCAAACCTAAGTTCGAAGGCGTCAGTCTTCCTCTCGAAAGAAGTGAGTTGGAGGAAAGTAGAACTTGATGAGGTAATTGTACCTTCTCTCAATATGGAAAGTAGTTCATCCGAGAAATTTGTTCCTGTGATGCCTACACCAACTGGAGATGAAGCGAATGATAAAGATCATGAAACTACAGATCAAGTTGCTACAGAACCTCGCAGGTCTGGCAGAGCACGATCCGCACCAGAGTGGTACGGTAATCCTGTTCTGGAGGTCATGTTACTTGACCATGACGAACCTACAAAATATGAAGAAGGTATGATGAGCCCAGATTCCGATAAATGTCTTTGATTTGAGGCCATGAAATCTAAGATAGGATCCATGTATGAAAGCAAAGTGTGGACTTTGGTGGATCTGCCCGATGATCGACGACCCATAAAGAATAAATGGATCTTCAAGAAGAAGACTGACACTGACGGTAATGTTACTATCTATAAAGCTCGACTTGTTGCAAAGGGTTTTCGACGAGTTCAAGGATTTTACTACTATGAGACTTTCTCACCCGTAGCGATGCTTAAGTCTATCTGAATCATGTTAGCAATTGCCACATTTTATGATTATGAAAGCTGGCAAATGGATGTTAAAACTGCATTCCTTAATGGATTTCTTAAATAAGAGTTGTATATGATGCAACCAAAAGGTTTTGTCGATCCTTAAGAAGCTAACAAAGTGTGCAAGATCCAGCGATCCATTTATGGACTGGTGCAAGCATCTCGGAGTTGGAATATACGCTTTGACTAGGTGATCAAAGCATATGGTTTTATACAGACTTTCGGAGAATCCTATATTTACAAGAAAGTGAGTGGGAGCTCTATAACATTTCTAATATTATATGTGGATGACATATCGTTGATTGGAAATGGTGTAGAATTTCTGAATAGCATAAAAGGATACTTGAATAAGAGGTTTTCAATGAAAGACCTCGGTGAAGCTACTTATATATTAGGCATCAAGATCTATAGAGATAGATCAAGACGCTTGATAGGACTTTCACAAAGCACATACCTTGATAAAGTTTTGAAGAAGTTCAAAATGGATCAGTCAAAGAAAGGGTTCTTGCCTATGTTACAAGGTGTGAAGTTGAGTCAAACTCAATGCCCGACCACTGCAGAAGATGGAGAGAAAATGAAAGTCATTGCCTATGCTTCAGCCATAGGTTCTATCATGTATGCTATGTTGTGTACCAGACCTATTGTGTGCCTTGCTATAAGCTTAGTAGGGAGGTGCCAAAGTAATCCAGGAGTGGATCACTGGACAGCGGTCAAGAACATCCTAAAGTACCTGAAAAGGACTAGGGATATGTTTCTCGTTTATGAAGGTGACAAAGAGCTTATCGTAAGTGGTTACATTGACGCTAGCTTTCACACTGATCCGGATGACTCTAAGTCACAAAGCAGATACGTATTTGTATTGAATGGTGGAGCTGTCAGTTCGTGCAGTTCCAAGCAGAGCGTTGTGGTGGGATCTACGTGTGAAGCGGAATACATAGCTGCTTCGGAAGCAGTGAATGAAGGAGTCGGAGTTCATATCCGATCTAGGTGTAATACCTAGTGCATCGGGTACAATGAAAATCTTTTGTGACAATACTGGCAATTGTCTTAGCGAAGGAATCCAGATTTCACAAAAAGCCCAAACACATCAAGAGACGCTTCGACTCCACCCAAGATTTGGTTAAGGAGGGAGACATATAGATTTGTAAAATACAAATAGATCTGTATGTTGCAGACCCGTTGACTAAGTCTCTTCCACGAGCAAAACATAATCAACACCAAGACTCCATGGGTGCTAGATTCATTACAATGTAATCTAGATTATTGACTCTAGTGCAAGTGGGAGACTGAAGAAATATGCCCTAGAGGCAATATCAAAGTTGTTATTTTATATTTCCTTATTCATGATAAATGTTTATTAATCCTGCTAGAATTGTATTAACCGGAAACTTGATACACATGTGAATACGTAGACAAAACTACGTGTCCCTAGTATGCCTCTACTAAACTAGCTCATTAATCAAAGATGGTTAAGTTTCCTAGCCATGGACATGAGTTGTCATTTGATAAACGGGATCACAACATTAGTGGAACGATGTGATGGACAAGACCCATTCGTTAGCTTAGCATTATGATCATTCAATTTTATTGCTACTTCTTTCTTTGTGTCAAATATATATTCCTCTGACTATGAGATTATGCAACTCCCGGACACTGGAGGAATGCCTTGTGTGCTATCAAATGTCACAACATAATTGGGTGATTATAAAGATGCTCTACAGGTATCTTTGAAGGTGTTTGTTGGGTTGGCATAGATCGAGATTAGGATTTGTCACTCCGCATATCAGAGAGGTATCTCTAGGCCCTCTCGGTAATGCACATCATATGAAGCCTTGCAAGCAATATGACTAATGAGTTAGTTACGGGATGATGCACTATGGAACGAGTAAAGAGACTTGCATGTAACAATAGTGAACTAGGTATGAGGATACCGACGATCGAATCTCGGGCAACTAACATACCGATGACAAAGGGAATAACATATCTTGACATTGCGGTTCGACCGATAAAGGTCTTTGTAGAATATGTGGGAACCAATATGAGCATCCAGGTTCCGCTATTAGTTATTGACCGGAGAGATGTCTCGGTCATGTCTATATAGTTCTCAAACTCATAGGGTCCGCACGCTTAACGTTCAATGCCGATATGTATTATATGAGTTATGTGTTTTGGTGACCGAAGGTTGTTCGGGGTCCCAGATGAGATCATGTACATGATGAGGAGTCTCGAAATGGTCGAGAGATAAAGCTTGATATATTGGAAGATTATATATGCACATCGGAATGGTTCCGAAGAGGTTCGGGGATTTTTCGGAATGGTTACCGTAACCCCCGGGAAAGTTAATGGGCCTCATGGGCCATAGTGGAGAGGAGGCAGGCCACGAGAGGTGGCGTGCGCCCCCCAAGCCAATCTGAATTGAACAAGGCGTGGGGGGCATGACCCCCTTTCCTTCTCCCTCTCCACCTCTTTCCCCTTTCCCCATCTCCATTGGAAGGAAGGGGTGGAGCCGACTAGGACTAGGATTCCTAGTGGGACTCTTCCCACTTGGCGCGCCCCTTAGGGTCGGCCGGCCTCCCCCTCCTCCTTTATATACGGGGGCAGGGGGGGCACCCCAAATACACATCAATTGTTTAGCCATGTGCGGTGCCCCCCTCCACCGTTTACTCCTCCGATCATATTGTCGTAGTGCTTAGGTGAAGCCCTGCGTGGATCACATCACCAACACCGTCATCACGCCGTCATGTTGATGGAACTCATCGACTCCTTCGTGCCTCTACCGGATCAAGAGTTCAAGGGACGTCATCGAGCTGAACATGTGCATAACTCGGGGGTGTCGTACGTTCGGTGCTTGATTGGTTGATTCGAGAAGATGTTCGACACAACCTTCCCTCCCGCTGATATGCATCTATGATACGTCTCCAACATATCTACTTTTCCTAACGCTTTTCCTCTTGTTTTGGACTCTAATTTGCATGATTTGAATGAAACTAACCCCAGCCTTACGATGTTTTCAACAGAACTACCATGGTGTTGTTTTTGTGAAGAAATAAAAGTTCTTGGAATGGAACAAAACTCCGCAAGGATATTTTTATACAACAAAGAGAATTTTTGGAGCCAGGATGGACCCGAGGGGGGCACCTGGGTGGGCACAACCCACCAGGGCGCGCCACCCCCCCCCCCCAGGCGCGCCCAGGTGGGTGCTGCCAACCTGGTGGCCCCACTGACCTCCAAACCGACGCTATAAAATCCCATTTTTCCAGAAAAAATGAGGGAGAAAGAATTATAGTGTTTCACGAAACGAAGCCGCCGCCAAGCCCTATTCTTCCTCGGGAGGGCAGATCTGGAGTCCGTTTGGGGTTCTAGAGAGGGGGATCTTTGATCTTCGTCATCACCAACACATCTCCATTGCCAATTCCATGATGCTCCCCACCGGCAGTGAGTAATTCCTTCGTAGGCTCGCTGGTCGGTGAGGATTTGGATGAGATTCATCATGTAACCGAGTTAGTTTTGTTAGGGCTTGATCCCTAGTATCCACTATGTTCTGAGATTGATGTTGCTATGACTTTGCCATGCTTAATGCTTGTCATTTTGGGCCCTGGTTCCATGATTTCAGATCTGAACCATTTATGTTATCACCTTTATATCCATGTTCTTGATCCGATCTTGCAAGTTATAGTCACCTACTATGTGTTATGATCCGGCAACCCCGGAATGAAAAAAATTGGGACAACTCTCGGTGATGACCGTAGTTTGAGGAGTTCATGTATTCACCGTGTGCTAATGCTTTGTTCCGGTTCTCTATTAAAAGGAGGCCTTAATATCCTTTAGTTTTCGATAGGGCCCCGCTGCCACGGGAGGGGAGGACCAACAATGTCATGCAAGTTCTTTCCATAAGCACGTATGACTATTTACGGAATACACGCCTACATTATATTTAGGAAGTGGAGCTAGTGCCATATCGCCCTAGATTGTAACTGTTTCATGATGAATATCATCCAACGAGGCACCGATCCAATGCCTACGAATTTATCTTATATTGTTCTTGCCAAGTTACTACTGTTGCTACTGCTATCGGTACTACTATAATATCATTCCTATCATTGTTACTGTTGTCGTTACTACTACTGCCATCATCACAACTATCATACTACTATGCTACTAATAACTTTGCTGCAGATAATTAATCTCCAGGTGTGGTTGAATTGACAACTCAGATGCTAATACCTTCAAATATTCTTTGGCTCCCCTTGTGCCGAATCTATAAATTTGGGTTGAATACTCTACCCTCAAAAACTGTTGCGATCCCCCATACTTGTGGGTTATCAAGACCTTTTTCTAGCACTGTTGCCGGGGAGCATAGCTATATTTGTTGAGTCACTTGGGATTATTATCATATTATCACTATGAATAATCTAAAGGATGATAAGACTAAGATTTTTTCCCTCAAAGACGAGGGGGGGGTAAGGAACTGCCATCCAGTTCCGCTTTAGATTCACCTTCTGTTATAAGTAAAGTTGCAACACCACAACATGCTTTTAATTACATATGTCGCAAGTTATTGATGATGCTACTTCTGCTATGAATGATGCTCATGATGATGCTAGTACCTTGCTTGATGATGTGCCACTGGGTGAATTTCTTGATGAACAAATTGCTAGAGTAAGACAACATGATATTGTTGAATCTGATGATGAACTGGAAACTGAAACTACTGAAACACGTCCTAGAACTATCCTCCTAGATATGAGTTGCCAAAGGTACCGGAAGGTTATATTATGAGTGAGGAAGCAACTAGAGATATTCCTGCTTTTAAGGATAGAGATGATCTAGAGAAATTACTATGCAAGTATAAAGAAAGATCTTTGAATGCTAAAATGAAATGTGATCCTGAGTTTGCTACTTACCTATTGTCATTGCTGATAAGAATTATGAATTCTCTGTCGACCTAGAGTTAATCACTTTGGTTGAATCTAATCCTTTCTATGGTTATGAAACTGAAACTGTTGTGGCACATCTTACTAAGTTGAATGATATATCCAACCTTTTTGCTCACGATGAGAAAATTCGCTATTACTATATACTCAAGTTATTTCCGTTCTCATTAAAGGGTGATGCTAATGTTGGAAATATGCCCTAGAGGCAATAATAAATTGATTATTATTATATTTCCTTGTTCATGATAATCGTTTATTATCCATGCTAGAATTGTATTGATAGGAAACTCAGATACATGTGTGGATACATAGACAACACCATGTCCCTAGTAAGCCTCTAGTTGACTAGCTCGTTAATCAATAGATGGTTACGGTTTCCTGACCATGGACATTGGATGTCGTTGATAACGGGATCACATCATTAGGAGAATGATGTGATGGACAAGACCCAATCCTAAGCCTAGCACAAGATCATGTAGTTCGTATGCTAAAGCTTTTCTAATGTCAAGTATCATTTCCTTAGACCATGAGATTGTGCAACTCCCGGATACCGTAGGAGTGCTTTGGGTGTGCCAAACGTCACAACGTAACTGGGTGGCTATAAAGGTACACTACGGGTATCTCTGAAAGTTTCTGTTGGGTTGGCACGAATCGAGATTGGGATTTTGTCACTCCGTGTAAACGGAGAGGTATCTCTGGGCCCACTCGGTAGGACATCATCATAATGTGCACAATGTGACCAAGGGGTTGATCACGGGATGATGTGTTACGGAACGAGTAAAGAGACTTGCCGGTAACGAGATTGAACAAGGTATCGGTATACCGACGATCGAATCTCGGGAAAGTACCATACCGCTAGACAAAGGGAATTGTATACGGGATTGATTGAGTCCTTGACATCGTGGTTCATCCGATGAGATCATCGTGGAACATGTGGGAGCCAACATGGGTATCCAGATCCCGCTGTTGGTTATTGACCGGAGAACATCTCGGTCATGACTACATGTCTCCCGAACCCGTAGGGTCTACACACTTAAGGTTCGATGACGCTAGGGTTATAAAGGAAGTTTGTATGTGGTTACCGAATGTTGTTCGGAGTCCCGGATGAGATCCCGGACGTCACGAGGAGTTCCGGAATGGTCCGGAGGTAAAGATTTATATATAGGAAGTCCTGTTTCGGCCATCGAGACAAGTTTCGGGGTCATCGGTATTGTACCGGGACCACCGGAAGGGTCCCGGGGGCCCACCGGGTGGGGCCACCTGCCCCGGGGGGCCACATGGTCTGTAGGGGGTGCGCCTTGGCCTACATGGGCCAAGGGCACCAGCCCCTAGAGGCCCATGTGCCAAGATATAGGAAAAAGGGGAGAGTCCTAAAGGGGGAAGGCACCTCCGAGGTGCCTTGGGGAGGATGGACTCCTCCCCCCCTCTTAGCCGCACCCCTTCCTTGGAGGAAGGGGCAAGGCTGCACCTCCCCCCTCTCCCCTGCCCCTATATATAGTGGAGGGGAGGGAGGGCATCCATACCTGAGCCCTTGGCGCCTCCCTCCCTCCCGTGACACCTCCTCCTCTCCCGTAGGTGCTTGGCGAAGCCTTGCAGGATTGCCACGCTCCTCCTTCACCACCACGCCGTTGTGCTGCTGCTGGATGGAGTCTTCCTCAACCTCTCCCTCTCTCCTTGCTGGATCAAGGCGTGGGAGACATCGTCGAGCTGTACGTGTGTTGAACACGGAGGTGCCGTCCGTTCGGCACTAGGATCATCGGTTATCTGAATCACGACGAGTACGACTCCCTCAACCCCGTTCACTTGAACGCTTCCGCTTAGCGATCTACAAGGGTATGTAGATGCACTCTCCTTCCCCTCGTTGCTAGTCTCTCCATAGATAGATCTTGGTGACACGTAGGAAAATTTTGAATTTCTGCTACGTTCCCCAACAGTGGTATCAGAGCCAGGTTTATTGCGTAGATTCTTTGCACGAGTAGAACACAAAGTAGTTGTGGGCGTCGATATTGTTCAATATGCTTGCCGTTACTAGTCTTATCTTGATTCGGCGGCATCGTGGGATGAAGCGGCCCGGACCAACCTTACACGTACGCTTACGTGAGACCGGTTCCACCGACAAACATGCACTAGTTGCATAAGGTGGCTGGCGGGTGTCTGTCTCTCCCACTTTAGTCGGATCGGATTCGATGAAAAGGGTCCTTATGAAGGGTAAATAGCAATTGGCATATCACGTTGTGGTTCATGCGTAGGTAAGAAACGTTCTTGCTAGAAACCCATAGCAGCCACGTAAAACATGCAAACAACAATTAGAGGACGTCTAACTTGTTTTTGCAGGGTATGCTATGTGATGTGATATGGCCAAAAAGGATGTGATGAATGATATATGTGATGTATGAGATTGATCATGTTCTTGTAATAGGAATCACGACTTGCATGTCGATGAGTATGACAACCGGCAGGAGCCATAGGAGTTGTCTTTAATTATTTGTGACCTGCGTGTCAACTTAAACGTCATGTAATTACTTTACTTTATTGCTAACCGTTAGCCATAGTAGTAGAAGTAATAGTTGGCGAGGCAACTTCATGAAGACACGATGATGGAGATCATGATGATGGAGATCATGGTGTCATGCCAGTGACAATGATGATCATGGAGCCCCGAAGATGGAGATCAAAAGGAGCAAAGTGATGATGGCCATATCATGTCACTATTTGATTGCATGTGATGTTTATCATGTTTATACATCTTATTTACTTAGAACGACGGTAGTAAATAAGATGATCCCTTACAACAATTTCAAGAAGTGTTCTCCCCTAACTGTGCACCGTTGCGACAGTTCGTGTTTCGAAGCACCACGTGATGATCGGGTGTTAGATTCTAACGTTCACATACAACGGGTGTAAGACAGATTTACACACGCGAAACACTTAGGGTTAACTTGACGAGCCTAGCATGTACAGACATGGCCTCGGAACACGGAGACCGAAAGGTCGAACATGAGTCGTATAGAAGATACGATCAACATGAAGATGTTCACCGATGATGACTAGTCCGTCTCACGTGATGATCGGACACGGCCTAGTTTGACTCGGATCATGTAATCACTTAGATGACTAGAGGGATGTCTATCTGAGTGGGAGTTCATAAGATGAACTTAATTATCCTGAACATAGTCAAAAGGTTTTTGCAAATTATGTCGTAGCTCACGCTATAGTTCTACTGTTTAGATATGTTCCTAGAGAAAAATTAGTTGGAAGTTGATAGTAGCAATTATGCGGACTAGGTCCGTAAACTGAGGATTGTCCTCATTGCTTCATTGAAGGCTTATGTCCTTAATGCACCGCTCAGTGTGCTGAACCTCGAACGTTGTCTGTGGTTGTTGCGAACATCTGACATACACGTTTTGATAACTACGTGATAGTTCAGTTAAACGGTTTAGAGTTGAGGCACCAAAGACGTTTTTGAATCATCGCGAAACATATGAGATGTTTTGAGGGCTGAAATTGGGATTTCAGGCTCGTGCCCATGTCAAGAGGTATAAGACCTCCGATGACTTTCTTAACCTGCAAACTAAGGAGAAAAGCTCAATTGTTGAGCTTGTGCTCAGATTGTCTGAGTACAACAATCATTTGAATCGAGTGGGAGTTGATCTTCCAGATAAGACAGTGATGGTTCTCCAAAGTCATTGCCACCAAACTGTTAGAGCTTCGTGATGAACTATAACATATCAGGGATAGATATGATGATCCTTGAGGTATTCGCGATGTTTGACACCGCGAAAGTAGAAATCAAGAAGGAGCATCAATTGTTGATGGTTGGTGAAACCACTAGTTTCAAGAAGGGCAAGGGCAATAAGGGATACTTCATGAAACGGCAAATCAGCTGCTGCTCTAGTGAAGAAACCCAAGGTAAAACCCAAACCCGAGACTAAGTGCTTCTGTAATAAGGGGAACAACCACTAGAGCAGAATTACCCTAGATACTTGGTAGATAAGAAGGCTGGCAAGGTCGATAGAAGTATATTGGATATACATTGTGTTAATGTGTACTTTGCTAGTACTCCTAGTAGCACCAGGGTATTAGATACCGGTTCGGTTGCTAAGTGTTAGTAACTCAAAACAAAAGGCTGCGGAATAAACGGAGACTAGCTAAAGGTGAGCTGACGATATGTGTTGGAAGTTTTTCCAAGCTTGATATGATCAAGCATCGCACGCTCCCTGTACCAAAGAGATTGGTGTTAAACCTAAATAATTGTTATTTGGTGTTTGCGTTGAGCATAGACATGATTGGATTACGTCTATCGCAATACGGTTATTCATTTAAGGAGAATAATGGTTACTCTGTTTACTTGAATAATACCTTCAATGGTCTTACACCTAAAATGAATGGTTGATTGAATCTCGATCGTAGTGATACACATTTTCATGCCAAAAGATAGTAATGATAGTACCACTTACTGGTGGCACTGCCATGTAAGTCATATTGGTTTAAAACGCATGAAGAAGCTCCATATTGATGGATCTTTGGGCTCACTCGTTTTCAAAAGTTTGAAACATGCGAACCATGTCTATTGGTGTATATGCATGAAGAAACTCCATGCAAATGGACCGTTTTGACTCACTTGATTTTGAATCACTTGGGACATGCAAATCATACCACATGGGCAAGATGACTGAAAAGCCTCGTTTTCAGTAAGATGGAACAAGATAGCAACTTGTTGGAAGTAACACATTTTGATGTGTACAGTCCAATGAGTACTGAGGCATGCAGTGAATATCGTTATGTTCTTACTTCACAGATGATTCGAGTAGATGTTGAGTATATTTACTTGATGAATCACGAGTCTGAATTATTGAAAGGTTCAAGTAATTTCAGTGTGAAGTTGAAAGATCGTCGTGACAAGAGGATAAAAGATCTATGATATGATCATAGAGATGAATATCTGAATCACGAGTTTGGCACAGAATTAAGACATTGTGGAAATTGTTTCACAACTGATACAGCCTGGAACACCATAGTGTGATGGTGTGTCCAAACGTCATAGTTGCACCCTATTGGATATGGTGCATACCATGATGTCTCTTATCGAGTTACCACTATCGTTCATGGGTTAGGCATTAGAGACAACCACATTCACTTTAAATAGGGCACCACATAATTTCGTTGAGACGACACCGTATGAACTATGGTTTGGAGAAACCTAAGTTGCCGTTTCTTGAAAGTTTGGGGCTGCAACGCTTATGTGAAAAGGTTTCAGGTTGATAAGCTCGAACCCAAAGCAGATAAAATGCATCTTCATAGGACACCCAAAAACAGTTGAGTATACCTCCTAATTCAGATCCGAAAGCAATAGGGATTGTTTCTTGAATCGGGTCCTTTTTCGAGGAAAGGTTTCTCTCGAAAAGTTGAGTGGGAGGATGGTGGAGACTTGATGAGGTTATTGAACCGTCACTTCAACAAGTGTGTAGCAGGGCACAGGAAGTTGTTCCTGTGGCACGTACACCAACTGAAGTGGAAGCTTATGATAGTGATCATGAAACTTCGGATCGAGTCACTACCAAACCTCGTGGGATGACAAGAATGCGTACTACTTCAGAGTGGTACGTAATCCTGTCTTGGAAGTCATGTTGCTAGACAACAATGAACCTATGAGCTATGGAGAAGCGATGGTGGGCCCGGATTCCGATAAATGGCTCAAGGCCATAAAACCCGAGAGAGGATCCATGTATGAAAACAAAGTGTAGACTTTGGAAGAACTACTTGATGGTCGTAAGGCTGTTAGGTACATATGGATTTTGAAAGGAAGACAGACAATGATGGTAAGTGTCACCATTGAGAAAGCTCGACTTGTCGTTAAGATGTTTTTCGACAAGTTCAAGGAGTTGACTACGATGAGACTTTCTCACTCGTAGCGATGCTAAGAGTCTGTTGGAATTATATTAGCAATTACTGCATTATTTATGAAATCTTGCAGATAGGATGTCAAAACATTGTTTCCTCGACGATTCTTGAGGAAAGGTTGTATGTGATACAACCGGGAGGTTTTGTCTGTCCTGAAATATGCTAATAAGTATGCAAAGCTCCAGCAATCCTTCTGAGGACTGGAGTGAGCATCTCGGAGTTGGAATGTATGCTTTGATGATGATCAAAGATTTTGGGTGTATACAAAGTTTATGAGAAACTTGTATTTCCAAAGAAGTGAGTGGGAGCACTTTAGAATTTCTGATGAGTATATGTTGTTGACATATTAATGATCAGAAATGACGTAGAATTTCTGGAAAGCATATAGGGTTATTTGGAAAGTGTTTTCAATGGAAAACCTGGATTAAGCTACTTGAACATTGAGCATCAAGATCTATAAGGATAGATCAAAACGCTTAATAGTACTTTCAAATGAGCACATGCCTTGACGTGATCTTGAAGGTGTTCAAGATGGATCAGTCAAAGAAGGAGTTCTTGCCTGAGTTGTAAGGTATGAAGTTAAGACTTAAAGCTCAACCATGGCAGAATAGAGAGAAAGGAACGAAGGTCGTCCCCTATGCTTAAGACATAGGCTCTACAGTATGCTATGCTATGTACCGCACCTGAAGTGTGCTTTACCATGAGTCAGTCAAGGGGTACAAGAGTGATCCAAGAATGGATCACAGGACAGCGGTCAAAGTTATCCTTAGTAACTAGCGGACTAAGGAATTTTCTCAATTATGGAGGTGGTAAAAGAGTTCGTCGTAAAGGGTTACGTCGATGCAAGCTTAACACCTATCCGGATAGCTCTGAGTAGAGATACCGGATACGTATAATGGAGCAACAATTTAGAATAGCTCCAAGTAGAACAGTTATTTGGAATAGCTCCAAATAGAACGTGGTAGCTGCATCTAGGAGATGACATAGAGATTTGTAAAGCACACACGGATCTGAAAGGTTCAGACCCGTTGACTATAACCTCTCTCACAAGCATAACATGATCAAACCCAGAACTCATCGAGTGTTAATCACATGGTAAATGTGAACTAGATTATTGACTCTAGTAAACTCTTTGGGTGTTAGTCACATGGGGATGTGACCTTGAGTGTTAATCACATATCGATGTGAACTAGATTATTGACTCTAGTGCAAGTGGGAGACTGTTGGAAATATGCCCTAGAGGCAATAATAAATTGATTATTATTATATTTCCTTGTTCATGATAATCGTTTTATTATCCATGCTAGAATTGTATTGATAGGAAACTCAGATACATGTGTGGATACATAGACAACACCATGTCCCTAGTAAGCCTCTAGTTGACTAGCTCGTTAATCAATAGATGGTTACGGTTTCCTGACCATGGACATTGGATGTCGTTGATAACGGGATCACATCATTAGGAGAATGATGTGATGGACAAGACCCAATCCTAAGCCTAGCACAAGATCATGTAGTTCGTATGCTAAAGCTTTTCTAATGTCAAGTATCATTTCCTTAGACCATGAGATTGTGCAACTCCCGGATACCGTAGGAGTGCTTTGGGTGTGCCAAACGTCACAACGTAACTGGGTGGCTATAAAGGTACACTACGGGTATCTCTGAAAGTGTCTGTTGGGTTGGCACGAATCGAGATTGGGATTTTGTCACTCCGTGTAAACGGAGAGGTATCTCTGGGCCCACTCGGTAGGACATCATCATAATGGGCACAATGTGACCAAGGGGTTGATCACGGGATGATGTGTTACGTAACGAGTAAAGAGACTTGCCGGTAACGAGATTGAACAAGGTATCGGTATACCGACGATCGAATCTCGGGCAAGTACCATACCGCTAGACAAAGGGAATTGTATACGGGATTGATTGAGTCCTTGACATCGTGGTTCATCCGATGAGATCATCGTGGTACATGTGGGAGCCAACATGGGTATCCAGATCCCGCTGTTGGTTATTGACCGGAGAACATCTCGGTCATGACTACATGTCTCCCGAACCCGTAGGGTCTACACACTTAAGGTTCGATGACGCTAGGGTTATAAAGGAAGTTTGTATGTGGTTACCGAATGTTGTTCGGAGTCCCGGATGAGATCCTGAACGTCACGAGGAGTTCCGGAATGGTCCGGAGGTAAAGATTTATATATAGGAAGTCCTGTTTCGGCCATCGGGACAAGTTTCGGGGTCATCGGTATTGTACCGGGACCACCGGAAGGGTCCCGGGGGCCCACCAGGTGGGGCCACCTGCCCCGGGGTGCCACATGGGCTGTAGGGGGTGCGCCTTGGCCTACATGGGCCAAGGGCACCAGCCCCTAGAGGCCCATGCGCCAAGATATAGGAAAAAGGGGAGAGTCCTAAAGGGGGAAGGCACCTCCGAGGTGCCTTGGGGAGGATGGACTCCTCCCCCCCTCTTAGCCGCACCCCTTCCTTGGAGGAAGGGGCAAGGCTGCGCCTCCCCCCTCTCCCCTGCCCCTATATATAGTGGAGGGGAGGGAGGGCATCCATACCTGAGCCCTTGGCGCCTCCCTCCCTCCCGTGACACCTCCTCCTCTCCCGTAGGTGCTTGGCGAAGCCCTGCAGGATTGCCACGCTCCTCCTTCACCACCACGCCGTTGTGCTGCTGCTGGATGGAGTCTTCCTCAACCTCTCCCTCTCTCCTTGCTGGATCAAGGCGTGGGAGACATCGTCGAGCTGTACGTGTGTTGAACGCGGAGGTGCCGTCCGTTCGGCACTAGGATCATCGGTGATCTGAATCATGACGAGTACGACTCCATCAACCCCGTTCACTTGAACGCTTCCGCTTAGCGATCTACAAGGGTATGTAGATGCACTCTCCTTCCCCTCGTTGCTAGTCTCTCCATAGATAGATCTTGGTGACACGTAGGAAAATTTTGAATTTCTGCTACGTTCCCCAACAGCTAAAGCTTGGTACGATACTCTTACCCCTGGTTGTGTGTGTAGTCCCCCGGATATGATCTATTACTTCTCTGAAAAATATATCCTGCTCATAAGAAACAAGTTGCCTTGCCGGAAATATTTAACTTTGTGCAAATTGAAGAAGAAAGTCTCCCACAAGCTTGGGGGAGGCTTCTCCAATTGCTTAATTCTTTGCCTGATCATCCTCTTAAGAAAAATGAAATGCTTGATATCTTCTATAATGGACTAACCGATGCTTCTAGGGACTTCCTAGATTGTTGTGCTGGTTGTGTTTTCAGGGAACGAACTATTGAACAAGCTAAAGACTTATTGAATAACATATTGAAAAATTATGATGATTGGACTCCTCCTAAAGCACCTATTAAACCCACTCCGAAGAAGAGGGGTATCTTATATCTCAGTCCTGAAGATATGCAAGAGGCAAAGAAATCTATGAAGGAAAAAGGTATTAAGGCCGAGGATGCTAAAAATTTACCACCTATTGAAGAAATACATGGGCTTGAAGCACCACCACCACCCAAGGTGGTAGAGGTAAAATCTTTAGTGAAATTCAATGATAGTGATGATCCTCATAATAAACATCATAGTCAATGCCTTTATGAGTTTGATAATTACATTAGAAAGCAATATCACTTGAATGCAAATGTTATGAAACAACTGAAATACAACTCTGATATGATTGCTCGCTTAAGTGACTTGTTATTTCAAATCTCGAATGATGTTAGAGGTGTAGGAAAACATGCCTCTATGGTTCAAACTCAATTAGAACAAGTTTCTAAATCTCAAAGAGAGTTACTTGATGAAATGAACAATAGTTGAAGTGACTTTGCTGTTAGAGTAGCAACTAGAGGAGGTAAAATGACTCAGGAACCGCTTTATCCCGAGGGACATCCAAAGAGAATTGAACAAAATTCTCAAAGGAACAACACCACTACACCTATTTCTTCTAAAAAGAAAAGGAAGAAGAAAAATGATAAGACTTTGCCTACCTTAGTGAACCTAAAGTAGAAAAACCTCCCGATAATGATATTGAAGTTTCTATCTCTGATGCTGAAACTCAACCTGGTAATGAACACTCACCTTGTGATAATGAAAAAGAAAATGATGAGGTTGATGAAAACACTCAACCTAATGATAAAGAACTGGATAATGATGTTGAGATAGAACCAGCTGTTGATCTTGATAACCCACAACCTAAGAATAAAAGATATGATAAAAGAGACTTTGTTGCTAGAAAACGTGGGAAGGAAAGAGAACCATGGATTCAAAATCCTATGCCCTTTCCACCTAAGTCAACTAAAAAGAAAGATGATGAATAATTTGAACGCTTTGCTGAAATGATTAGGCCAGTCTTTTTGCGCACACGCTTGACTAATATCTTGAAAATGCTTCCTCATGCAAAGTACATGAAAGACATCATCACTAATAAGAGAAAAATACCGGAATCTGAAATCTCCACTATGCTTGCTAATTACACTTTCAAAGATGGAGTACCTAAAAAACTTGGAGATCCGGGGATACCAACTATACCTTGCTCCATTAAAAAAAATTATGTGAAAACTGCTCTATGAGATTTGGGAGCTGGTGTTAGTGTTATGCCTTTCTCTTTATATAAAAGACTTGATTTGAATAAACTCGCACCTACTGAAATATCATTGCAAATGGCTGATAAATCAACTGCCATACCTATCGGTATTTGTGAGGATGTGCCCATAGTTGTTGCTAATGTTACTATTTTGACTGACTTTGTTATACTTGAGATGCTCGAGGATGAAAATATGTCTATTATCCTGGGTAGAACCTTCTTGAATACCGCAGGGGCTGTTATTGATTGCAATAAAAGCAAGGTCACTTTTCATATCAATGGTAATGAGCATACGGTGCACTTTCTGAAGAAACAATTCCAAGTGAATGGTATCAATGTTATTGAAAAATCGCCGACAATCACTACTGGAAGTTTTCAACTAACTCTACCTACTATAAAAAAGAAATATGAAATACTTATTGTTGGGGACATTCATATCCCCATTGAGGTAAGTTAGTGATTTACGAAAGTTCTTCGGTTTCATGCTAATCGGAAGTGGTTGTTAATAGACTTGATCAACCTTATTAATGGATCATTTTTGAGAGGTATGAAGTTGATGAATTTAGTGAGCACTACCTTCTGTCCCTACCTTTTGTTTTCTGTTTTTATTAGTTAAATAAAATAGAATGCCATGCCTTGTCTATTTTCTGCTTTTTCCGTGCAACAAAATGACCCAAAAATGAAAGTTCTCAGAATGCTCTGAAAACCTGACATGATTGTTTTCTAAATATTTATGAATTTCTGGTGCAAATAATACTTGAAGGAGGTGCACCCAGTGCGCACAACCCACCTGGGCGCGCCATCACCCCCAAGCGCACCCTGGTGGGTGCTGCCCACCTAGTGGCCCCCCTCACTTGCTTCTTCCTCCCACACCGCTCCATTCACAAAAAAAATCACTACCACTCTCTCTCTCGTGTTCTTGCTCCTGAGACAACGGATTTCGATCTCTTTGCTCGAAGCTCCGTTTCCAAAACTGTTTCGGGGATTTGTTGCTTGGTATGTGACTCAACCATGTGTCCAATTAGTTTTTGTTTTAGTGGTTTATACTTAGAATAATTAGCTACTCTTGGTCCTGCTATAGATGTGCTTGCATGTTGAATTATTAGAGTTCTAAGGAGTTTGAATGCTTGCTATGGCCTCTATACATCCCTATGAGTAGTTGCTATCAATCTTTTGTAGTTTCATTAATAAACTTTTCATGACCAAAAAATTTCAGAAAATTGTACGGGAACATTATGAACTTCTTTGGAAGGAGTTCTTCGAGGAGGAGATCCTCAGAGGCATCCTCTAGTAGCAGCTCTGTTCGCTGGTCCTATGCTGAACCAAGCGAAAAATCTATTCGAAGTGCCACAACCAAAACATGCTTATGGCCATGTGACGATTATATGGTGAGAGTTGGTATTAAGGAAGAGTTTGAGCAACCGGTTCATAATGCCAAACTCGGTCCCTACATTTCAGATAAATGCGACCAAGGCCTCCTCCTCACTGAATCATTCATCGAAGAATCTAAATTCTACCCCTGGGAGTCTAGGGTGTCTTTTAAACTTTATGATAATCCATTTACCATTTCTCTAGAAAGGTTTTCTCACCTATGCAAAATCCCATTCTGGGGTTTACTTGATGAGCCACCTAGGTCTGAGTTTGAGTATTTCTTAACTAGTCTTTGCTTTTGTGAAACTAGGGGGTGGCACAAGGTAGAATAAAGAGCATACATTTTCCTGCAATTCAGTACTTCGCATTATTCAATGGAAAATGCATAGTAGGCAAGCAAGACTGTAGTACACTTTGTGCTCCAGACTTGAGCCTCATACGTGCCGCTCTCAACTTATAATCTTGCAGCGATTGTTGCACGCGGACTGCAGCACAACTCTAGCAGTGGCTATTTTTATGGCGGAATTTATGCCACGCATTTAGCACGAGAGTTGAGTGTTTCACCTTTGCCCTTTGACCCTATCCTACCCATGTAGTATTTAGATTTTGAGGCTTTAAAAGGCCATAAGATCCTCAAGGGAAAAATTCATGACTTCACATATAATTTGTTGTTTAACCAAACTTTTGTTGTGCACACATATTTTCCTGCGCCTACTCTTTTTGACTATCACAGCAAGGGAAGATATTATGTTCTGGAGAGCGAGGCTCAAGCTCACAATGCAGTAGTGGAGGCAGCATGGCGGGTTGAGGCATCGGCGCCGAGGGCCTCTGTGAGCTACCACGCCAACTACCATCCATGCTACTGACTGATTACCAAGCTAGGCCAAAAGCCTAAGCTTGGGGGAGTATGTGTTTCCATCGATATTATATTCATGTTCACACATTTCATTCCATTTGTCAGTGTCCACACTTTTTCATTGTATCATCCATGTTTATCTTCCTTTTCTCGCGTTTGAAAACTTCGAGAAAATCCAAAAACATATTTCTTGCTTCTTTTTGATTTCTCTTTCTAGTTTAAATTATTGTAGCACTAAAAGAAAACCCAAAAAGATTTCCTTGTTCTTATTTTACTTGTTGGGAGCTTTCCCGTGTAAATGTTTTTCTCATTTTTTCTTTTCCTTTTTTCATTTGTTTGTTTTCAAAAATCCAAAAACTCAAAAAATGTTTCAGTGTGTTCTCTGAATTTATTTTTGTTTTATCGAGTCATACCGAGGAGAATACCACGATGAAGATGTTCAGTGGCTCTCATTTGCATTATTGTTGATCTAACAAATAGACCATATTACCTTGTCTTCTCCTTTTGAATAAATGTTTGCAGATTCCAGCTTAGTCCACGTCACTCTTGCACTATTATTATTTCAAATTGCTCGGTCGTGCAAGTGAAATGCAATAAAGACAATATTAGATGCACTGTCGTGGCAGAGAGAAATGGGTATGAACTCGACTTGTTTTGTTTTTGTAAATATGTTTAACCTAGTATGCATGCTTCAGCCTATTATGATCAAACATGTTTGCAATGACAATTAGAGATTATAGTTTCTCATGCCATGCATAAGTAGCTAGAAGTTAATAATGACTTATCTTGGATATCAACATTGCGTTAAAATGATTGTGATGTAGTATGATGATATGGTATCCTCCTCTGAATGTTCGAGTGGCTTGACTTGGCACATGTTCATGCATGTAGTTGAATCAAAAGCAACATAGCCTCTATGATATTTATGTTCATGGTGTTCATATCCTACTCATGCTAGTGTCCAATGTTACTTATGCATAATGCATGTTCATGACCGTTGTTGCTCTCTAGCAGGCCGCTTCTCAACCTATTTGCTAGCCTTTGCCTGTACTAAGTGGGAACTCTGCTTGTACATCAAAAACCTGAAACCCGAGTTATTCCAGATAAGTCCACCATACTTACCTATATGCGGTATTACCCTACCGTCCTAAGTAAATTTGCATGTGCCACCTCTAAAAACTTCAAATAAATATCCTTTTTGTGTGCTTGGATCGTTCATGGAACGACAGGAGGTAGTTGGTATCTTCCATGCTAAGCGGGTTATTCTCAGGTCGAGTGTTTATTCACTCACCATCGCACGAGAAAAAGGGCAGTAATAGGGATGCCCAGTCCCAAACTGCAAAAAGAAAAGAGCTTACAAATAATCAAACAAAAACACGTAATGGAGTCATAACCTTTACCTTTCCGCTTGGGAACCGCCACTAGCATGCTTAGCATGGAAGATACTGATAATTGATGGTGCATGTCTCAAAATATCATTTACCTCTCTTTTAAAAATATAAGCTCTGGCACCTCTGCAAATCACGGTTTCCCTCTGCGAAGGGACTATCCATTTACTTTTATGTTGTGTCATCACCTTCTCAAATAAGCGCCAGAACCTGAGAGCACTGCTGTCATGCTGATGCATTGTGTATAGCTAATGTTGGGTGCATCATGACCGGATCTTTTCTACCATGAATTACAATGTTTAGTTGTTGCTTGAACTTTGGGGGTGCTCTGCATTTATGCTTTGCGGTCTCAGAAAGGGCTAGCGAGATAGCACTATTGTCATATTATATCATGGTTGTTTTGACAATGTGTTAATATTTGAGATATCTATTATTGCTCTCGAGTTGATTATGCCATTGATATGAGTTAATATAATTTTTAAGAGTTATTGTCCACATGGTTAGTTATAATCTTTGCTGAAAACCTGGGTGTTGTTTAAGCTTATTTATGAAACAAGAGCAAAAGAGTTCGTAAAAGTTTTCTTTTTCACTTTCAGCTTATCAACTGAATTGCTTGAGGACAAGCAAAGGTTTAACCTTGGGGAGTTGATACGTTTCCAATGTATCTACTTTTCCTAATGCTTTTCCTCTTGTTTTGGACTCATTGCATGATTTGAATGAACCTAACCCTGGACTGACGCTGTTTTCAGCAGAACTACCATGGTGTTGTTTTTGTGCAGAAATAAAAGTTCTCAGAATGGAATGAAACTTTGCGAGGATTTTTTATACTATAAAAGAGAATTTCTGGAGCCAGGATGGACCTGAGGGGGGCACCTGGTGGCCCCACTGACCTCCAAACCCACACTATAAAATACCATTTTTCAGAAAAATGAGGGTGAAAGAATTATCGCGTTTCACAAGATGGAGCCGCCGCCAAGCCCTGTTCTTCCCCGGGAGGGTAGATCTGGAGTCCGTTTGGGGCTCCGGAGAGGGGGGTCTTCAATCTTCGTCATCACCAACACCATGATGCTCCCCACCAGGAATGAGTAATTCCTTCGTAGGCTCGCTGGTCGGTGACGAGTTGGATGAGATTCATCATGTAATCGAGTGATTTCTGTTAGGTATTGTCCCTAGTATCCACTATGTTCTAAGATTGATGTTGCTATGACTTTTCCATGCTTAATGCTTGTCACTTTGGGCCCGGGTGCCATGATTTCAGATCTGAACCATTTATGTTATCACCTTTATATCCATGTTCTAGATCCGATCTTGCAATTTATAGTCACCTACTATGTGTTATGATCCGGCAACCCCGGAGTGACACAAATCAGGACCACTCCCGGTGATGACCGTAGTTTGAGGAGTTCATGTATTCACCATGTGCTAATGCTTTGTTCCGGTTCTTTATTAAAAGGAGGCCTTAATATCCCTTAGTTTACAATAGGACCCCGCTGCCACGGGAGGGTAGGACAAAAGATGTCATGCAAGTTCTTTCCATAAGCATGTATGACTATTTACAGAATACATGCCTACATTATATTTATGAACTGGAGCTAGTGTCGCATCGCCCTAGGTTATAACTGTGTCATGATGAATATCATCCAATGATCACCGATTCAATGCCACGAATTTATCTTATATTGTTCTTGCTAAGTTACTACTGTTGCTACTGCTATCGTTACTGCTATCACTGTTACTATTGTCGTTATTACTGCTGCTATCATCACAACTATCATTACTACTGTGCTACTAATCACTTTGCTACAGATAATTAATCTCTAGGTGTGGTTGAATTGACAACTCAGCCGCTAATACCTTCAAGTATTCTTTGGCTCCCCTTGTGTTGAATCTATAAATTTGGGTTGAATACTCTATCCTCGAAAACTGTTGCGATCCCCTATACTTGTGGGTTATCAATCTCCTAGATAGATCTTGCGTGAACGTAGGATTTTTTTTGAAATTGCATGCTATGTTTCGCAACAATGGTTGCTCCTCCCTTCGTCCCCAAGTGCGTTACACCGAATTGTCTAACAGACGGGAAGGAAGGAGAACCGACCCCCACGACAACAGTCGGGATTCCTCATCTCTGACATTTGCGACCGTCGGTGATGGTAGCTACTCCTGTCATTCCAAAGTGCATTACACCAAAATGTCTAGCACCTTGGAATGAAGAAGAAGCTACCCACACGACAACAGTCGAGATTCTTCATCCTCTCATATATGGTGGAGACTCTCCCTCATTGATTCCTCTCTGACATTTGCGACCGTCGGTGATGGTCTTCTTCTCTTCCTTCCCGTGCATTACCAAAAGGTCTATCACGAGAAAGAAGAGGAAGAAGGACCCCCACGACAACAGTCGGCTTTCTTCTTCTCTGATATATGGTGGAGTCCTGACAAACTTAAAGTCAACCCAAAATATCGTTTAATTATCTTTCTAGAAAATTCGGTCCCGACAACAGTCCACTCGATATTTCCTAAATATTCTAGCATAAGCCATGCCAAAATTCAAGGAAAAATCTGGCATGACCTTTGCTAAAAAAAGGACATATTGAGCGCCTAAAATTTGCCGGAGCGGAAATTAATCAACACTCCGGCAAAACATAGGCCACTCGAAGGTGATCCCTGCAAACATAGGCCACTTGGGCAAGCACATATCCTATTTGAGCAACACTAGATATACATGTTTATATCTACATCATATTTGAGCAACACTAGCTAGTACACAACACTAGATATACATGCTTACTCACTATAGAGGATGGCTGTCGAGGATGTGGGTGTCGTTGGTGATCTTCTTGGCGTCGTCGACCTGCTTGTCGGTGATCTACGTACCCTGTGCCACATGAGCATTCAAACTTGATGCTCATTGCATTTCAATGGTTGAAAATGTTAACAAAAACATTTCAATATATCTTATATATAATCCTAACATAACTAAATTTGGCAATATAGGGGCCTCTCTCTAAACTAGTTCTATTAACCACTTACTAAATAAACTAGTTTTATTAAACACTTACTAAAAACAATGCAATTTAAGTGTTCTACTCTATTGAACACTTACTAAAATTTATATTACCCTAGTTCTACCCTAAATGTTCTTGCTACAATCTTCTATTACTAAATTTAATACCTAAAAATTTCTATTATTAAAATTTCAAAAACATAACGAGATGGAGGGAGTAGGAACGAAGGGAGGGATGAGTGAGGGAGGAAGGGAAGAGGAGGACGGATGAGGCAGGAAGGGAGGTGGGAGGGAGGAGGCAGGAATGAGGAGGGAGAGGGAGGTGGAAGGAGAGAGGGAGGGATCGGGGGAGGGACGAGGAGGGGAGGGAGGTGGAAGGATGAGGGATGGAGGAACTATCTCGGTGGAGGAGGAGCAGGAGCATCGGCGGCGGCGGGCGATGACGGTGGTCGGGGAGGGTAGAACGTCGGCGACGGCGGACGATTGGGTGCGGAGGAGAGCGAGAGTTGAGTGGAGAGGGGAGAGTGAGGGGCGGCCGGTGGAGAAGATATGATGACTTTAGCAGTAGCGCGTGTTAGGGTAAAGCGCTACTGCTAAACGCCATAGCAGTAGCGCGGTTTCAACGGGAGCGCTGCTACTATACTTAGCCTGGCGGCAACGGTGGGGCAATTATAGTAGCAGTGCCCTTTCTTCCTTCCGCGCTACTACTATGTCGACAGCAGTAGCACCTTCCGCGGACAGGCGCTACTGCTAATTAGCAGTAGCGCCTCTTTTTATCTAGTGCTACTGCTAAGGTTTTGTGTATAAGGTTTTCTCTAGTAGTGCATGCTATTAGTGCTTGACGTTGGGAGAGGAGGGAATGGAGAGGGAAGGGGAATCGATGGAGAGCGAAGCCGAGAGTAAGAGAGTGGAGACCAAGGTTTGGTCTAGACGGGGTTTTTGCGGGGTTGGCATAAGCCAGCATGGGCCGGTCTGACGAGCATCGCGTCTGGGTTTGTACGATCTACACCATATCCACCCCATATGTATAAAAGTACCAGTCAATGCGAATCAACCTATGGTTGGATGGTTAGAGGAACTATGGTATCCCCAGCCCATCAGGGTTCAAATCCTGGTGCTCGCATTTATTCCTGGATTTATTTTAGAATTTCCAGCGATGCGCATTCAGTGGAAGGAGACGTTCCCGTCTACGACGAGGTGCGTACGGTGACTTCGTAAATTTCAAGATGATATGCCGGTTCAGTCTTTCGGAGGTGCTCATAGGGGTAAGGTGTGCGTGTATGCGTTCATAGGATGAGTGTATGCACGTGTATATGAGCGCTTGTGTCTGTACTGATGTTAAAAAAAAGTACCAGTCAACCCTAACAGAGATATGTCGTATGAGAAGGCTGGTTGGGTCAGAAAAATATGTGTGGCCAGGCCGTCGGCCCGGTCAAAATATGTAGTCGGCTGTAGATGATGCGAGTGGCTACAGGTCCACCAAGAGAAAAATTATAAGGATGTGCTCCTGCTAAGCCTGAACTACCTGCTAATCCCCGGCCGAAGTTGTGTGCCCCTCTAGTTAGGGTTTTCTTCCTCTCGGCAGCGACGATCTTGATCGCGCCACCGTTGAGACCGGTCTCCCCTCACCTCTTCCCCCGCCGGCGCCGCTCGGCGGGCGTAGGAGGCCAACTAGGGTTACCCCGCCCACGGATCATCTGTTTCACGGGGAAGAGGTCAATGGACGAGACTGCTTCAGGGTCGGGCACGTCGGCCTCCGACCTAGAATCCATGATGGAGGAGCTTGGACTGAAAGAGGACGAACTTGAGGATGTAGTGGTGGAAGATGACGAGTTGCCAGCGGAGGCGACACAATGGATGGCCATTGCGAGGGTTCATACCGAGAAAAGCTACAACTAGTACTGGTTCTACCGAGGTATGAGGGTTGCTTGGGATCTAGTGAAGGAAGTCAAGATCAAACTGCTTAAAGAGAATCTGTACACCATGCAATTTGGTTGCTTGGGTGATTGGGAACGGGTCATGGAGGAGGGACCCTGGGCTTTCAAAGGTAAAGCGGTGGTGTTAGCACATTATGATGGCTTCACTAAGCCGTCCACGATAGAGCTTAACAAAACATATATATGGATCCAGATCCATGATTTTCCAGAAGGCTATTTCCCCAAGATCAAGGCTCTGTCGTCGACAGTCGGCGAGTTCATCTATGCCGAGCCAAAATCACAGGATTTTGAAGGCAATTTTGTTCGTGTCAGGGTAAGGATTGATGTTACCAAACCGCTGAAAAATGTTGTATCGTTAGTGATCAAAAAGAAGGATATTGTTCAGCGAGTAATTTTCAGAGTGAAGTATGAGCGGCTCCCTGATTGGTGTGCAGTCTGTGGATATTTAGGGCATCTTTTCAAGGAGTGTGGGGACGGAGTTCACCCTCCCAAAGCACTAGTTTTCAAAGATCTAAGGGCGACATGGTTCAGGGGTCCAGGAAGAGGCCCGGGGGAAGGTAAATCTCAAGCGGGAGGCAGCAATAGAAGGGGAGGCAGAGGGAGAGGCCATCATGCAGGGGGGCCGGGGCCGAGGACAATCAGACCAGAGCAGCTTTGATGATGAGGAGGAGCATGATACTGACCCTAATGGTGTGGAGATAAGTATGAAGGAGGCGGAGGGAAACAAAAAGAGAGGGACACTAGCTGATCACAAATCTGACTTGACGCAAGTGGCACCCAAAGAGAAGACAGATAAACTTATGCTACTGCCAGGTCCGGTTGTTCCTCCGAGCCCTTCTTCAGTACATGAGCCAAAAAGGAACAAACTCTGCACGACACCTCATGACAGCAACGAAGGAAAGAGTACACTCCCAACCAAAAATCTTGATGCGCGATTGGCGGGCCTCCCTGGGGGGTCGCGCCGAGCGCAATGAGTCTTCTCTGCTGGAACTGTCATGGTGCTGGCAAACCTGCGACAGTTCGAGAGCTTCGTGATCTAACGAGGAAGTTTGCCCCCTCTGTGTTATGCATTCTTGAGACTCAAATAGAGGGTTCGAGAGTTGAGAGTATGGCTGGTTATTTAGGCTATAATAAAAGTTTTGCTGTCAGTAGTTCGGGGAGAAGTGGTGGTTTATGTATTTTCTGGAATGATGAAATAAAGCTTGAAGTTGTTGGTTACTCCCGTTATCATATTGATGTCGTGATAGATGAACTTGTTGATGTCCGAACAAGAGTGACCTTTATCTATGGAGAAGCTCAGGTAAATGAGCGATATAAAACATGGGATACGCTAAGAGGAATAGTTGGTGAAAATGACATACCCTGGCTAGTTCTGGGAGATTTTAACGAGGTGATTCAAGCACATGAACACGATGGTGTGGGGAATAGGAGCCAGGCTCAGATGGATGCTTTCAGAGACGCGCTTGATACATGTGGCCTGTCGGATATTGGATACATGGGCAATAGCTGGACCTTTGAGAAAAAGGTTGACGGGGGCACCTACACCAGAGTAAGGCTGGACAGGGCGGTAGCGAGTCCAGCTTGGATGATAGCATTCCCAGCAGCGAGTCTAGAGCATAAAACGGCGGCCACTAGCGATCACGTACCAATCTTCCTCAGGTACGTGCATGGGGCTGCATGCAGGCGGCCCCCATGCTCCTTTCAGTATGAAGTTGCATGGGAAAGGGACTCGGGACTTGTGCCGGTGGTGGAACATGCATGGGCGCGGGGCGGAAGAGAAACTGTTGCTGAGATACGCGACAAGCTAACGTCGCTGTCATCTGACCTTTCTGGTTGGGACAAAATGCACTTTGGCAATGTGAGGCAAGAGATTCAGAGGATGCAGCGACAGCTACAGGAGATGCGCACGATCCAAAACAGATCTGGACCGATTCATGCAGAAATAAAAATAGTCGAGAGACTAACAGAACTTTACCACAGGGAGGAGATCCTGTGGAGACAACATGCAAGACTCGAGTGGCTCATGCATGGTGACAAAAACACGTATTTTTTCCATCTCAGGGCCAACCGCCGGAGGAGGAAGAATCAAATTAAGGCGCTACAAAAGGTGAATGGCGAGTGGACAGATAATGTGTTGGAGATGGAAAACATGGCCACCTCTTTCTACCAAGATCTATATACGTCAGAGGGAGTTCATAATATGGAGCAGGTCATTGATACGGTTCCAACTAAAGTGACTCAGGCTATGAATGATATGTTGAATGCCCCATACAGCCAAAAAGAGGTGAAAACAGCCCTCTTCCAGATGTTCCCGATGAAGGCCCCGGGCCCCGATGGTTACCAGCGCACTTCTTCCAACATCACTGGGAAATTTGTGGCGATGATGTTACAAGAGTGGTTTTAAAAATAGTTGAAGGAACCGAGTCCAGAGTGCATCAACTCAACAATTCTGGTTCTAATACCCAAGGTAAAAAAATCCACGCTACTCACTCAATTCCGGCCAGTCAGCCTCTGTAACGTTCTATACAAGATTGCCTCGAAAGTCATCTCTAACAGATTGAAGCTAGTCTTACCTGATATTATCTCAGAGGAGCAATCAGCATTTGTCCTAGGAAGGTTGATCACGGATAACATTATCACAGCATATGAGTGTTTGCACTTTATGAAGAGGAACAAGGCAAAGAAAAATCAATCATGCGCCCTAAAGCTCGACATGATGAAGGCATAAGACAGGGTGGAGTGGTGTTATCTAAAGGCTATAATGCTTAAGTTGGGGTTTACCGAGAAGTGGGTTGACATTGTTATGGGTCTTGTTACCACAGTTGAGTTTTCAGTTCTCTTTAACGGGAAAAAGTTACATAGTTTCAAACCTTCACGAGGAATCATACAAGGGGACCCGATATCTCCATACTTGTTCTTGCTAGCAGCAGAGGGCCAGTCGTGCCTTTTAAAATCAAAGAGTGAGTCATCCAATCTGCATGGTCTACAGGTAGCACCCACGGCGCCGCCAGTGAACCATCTTCTTTTTGCTGATGACAGCCTGCTGTTTTTCAAGGCAAGCGGTGTTGGAGCTAACAAGGTGTACCATGTGCTGGATACTTATTGCCAGGCGATGGGGCAGCGCATCAACTACTCAAAATCTTCAATTTATTTCAACAAGGGGGTGCCGGACACAGTGAGACGGGATATAAAGGACATTTTAAATGTCCCGAATGAAACGTTAAACGAAAAGTACTTGGGTATGCCTTCAGACATTGGTAGCTCGAAGAATGGTGCTTTCAAGTACTTGAAAGACCGGCTATGGAGCAAGGTCCAAGGATGGATAGAGAGTACCCTATCATCGGCGGGCAAGGAGGTGTTAGTGAAATCAGTCGCTCAAGCTGTGCCAGTTTTCTCTATGTCGTGCTTCAAGCTGCCAAGAGGGTTATGTGAACACTTGAATATGCTTATCAGAAAGTTCTGGTGGGGAACCAAGGAGGGTAAACGAAAGCCACACTAGGTGTCGTGGAAATCGATGACACAGCCGAAGGGAATGGGGGGACTCGGTTTCAAAGACTTTGAGTTGTTCAACTTGGCCATGTTGGCCAGGCAGGCCTGGCGCATACTGCAGAACCCGGGGACTTTAAGCGCCGTTTGTTGAAGAGCATCTACTTCCCAACCATTGATTTCCTGTCAGCAGAATTGGGGAATCACCCTAGCCAAGTCTGGAGAGCAATCATTGAAGGACGTGACACTCTTAAGCAAGGATTGATCAAACGTATTGGCAACGGGACATCTACAAACATATGGGGACACAATTGGCTACCACGTGATGCAATGCTTCGACCATACGGTTGTTTAACAACCCACCGCCCCATCATGGTCTCGGAACTCATAGAACCCACTACAGCAGCCTGGAATAAAGAACTTGTCACAGCGACGTTTATGCCAATGGATGCTCAAGTAATACTGGGAATCCCGCTATGTACTCGTAATATGCCAGATTTTTGGGCCTGGCACTATGACAAAAAAGGGAACTTCTCTGTTAAATCTGCATACAACATGCTGATAGCAACAAGACAGAGGAGGGAGGCTTGGTTAGAAGGAACGGCAGGTCCGTCAAGTTCTAGAGCAGCGGAGGGATCATGGAAATCTCTTTGGAAAACTAACGTCCCGGGTAAGATCCGCATGTTTCTATGGAGACTCTCAAAACAGTCTCCGCCAACGAATGATGTTCGTGCATATCGGCACATGACAGATTCGGGACAATGTGGCTTGTGCGGAGTTCAAGATTCGTGGCGCCACTCGCTGTTGGAGTGCTCATCCTCACGGAGTATATGGGCCTTGACAGACGAAGCGGTAACACATAAAATCACAGCTACAACAGAGCCCAATGCTAAGAATTGGTTATTCACCTTGATGGAATTGCTTCCCTATGACAAGTTCATACTCTTGACGGTCACCTTATGGTCAATATGGCATGCTCGCCAAAAGGCCATTCATGAAGGAATTTTCCAGAGCCCCCAAGCGGCACACATGTTCGTCCAACGATTTATCCATGAACTAGGAGTCCTGAACAATAAGCAGCAACGGTCCAGGATAGCCACCGGGACCCCAGCAGGGCAACATCAAAGACCAAAACGACCACCAACATGATTTTGCAAAATCCACATCGATGCAGCGGTTTGATCACGTGGGGGTTCGGCGGCGGCGGTATGCAGGGATGAGAGTGGTAGCTACGTTGGTGGCTCGGCTCTGGTCATTGAAGAAACCCTCGATTCAGCCACTCTGGAAACGATCGCGTGTCGCGAGGCACTGGCGCTGGCGGAGGACCTCAATATCAGAGATTTTGTTATTGCTTCAGATTGCCGACAGGTGATTCAGGACATCAACACGGGTACAAGAGGAGGATATGCATCAATTATAAGCGAGATAAATCATAGAGCTTCTACCTTTCATTGTATTTTTACTTTCGAGAGTCGTGCTGCAAACTATGAAGCACATAACTTAGCTAAATTTGCTTTGTCAAGAGGTCTGGGACGCCATGTTTGGTTTGGCCAGCCCTATGACCAAAGACGTATCCCACTGCATGTGGACTTCGATGAATCTTGCTTTACCCCTCAAAAAAAACCCTGCTAATCCCCGGCCTCTCTAATCTCTAGTTGTTTTGGCCCTCCTTAGATTTCACTCACGCTCAACAGGTCTGCATATAGTTGTTGGAGCTAGCACTTCGGTACTACTCGGCGCCGACACTCTATGCCCGATTCTCACACGACACATGATCCAGCGGCTGTGCTACACTTGGTCTTGCCATAATGATTGCTTTGGACAAACTGACTGCTTTCGATGATTCCAGAATTAACTAATTTCAACCTCGACCTGTGGTCCCCTCCTAATTACCTGTGGGCTATGGTTTCAGATTGCATGTGCCCAATCACACATTTCCTATCGAATCCAGGGAGATATATGTTTGTCAAAGCAAGAAAAAAGGACATAGACGGCAAATGTACATCTCGATCTACTTCGCTAGAAATAAAATGTCCATCTTCATCTCTAAGGAAGAAAAAAAAATATTTGCAAGATTTGCATCTACATTTTGGTATGGTTCGTGGAACGAGAAAGTGCAGGAACCGCGGCATGTACTCGATGATAAGCTAATGGCCATGATGATATATGTCCGCACGGCCATAAACTTCATCCATTTGAATTAATTTATAAGCTTAATTGGATCACACTTTATCAGGCATGGAACTGCGATAGTGGCCGGGGTAGCACATGGATGCTACTCCACTTGCCTAGCTCCTTACATTTCACACACACACACACACACACACAGAGACAGCCACACATATTCAGGACACACAATCGAGGACAGTTAACACGCTTGAAAGTACATAGTGCCTAGTAATAACTTAAAATCATTCGATCCTCGTAAATAGGGATCATCCTGATGACACCAAAATGATTAACCCAGCATCGATCGGAGAAGTACGCACGTAAGCAAATCAGTAGAACTGGAGGTTGGACCAATAGGCATGGTCCTGCTGCCAATAAGCCGGGATGGCATTGTTGGCGACCAGCGTCTTTCCGGTATCGCTGGTGATGCGGATGGAGAATGGCCCCTGCACCGGGCGGTTGGTGTCCATCCGCCAGACGGAGCCCCACGAGCGGCGCATATCCTGCCAGTAGCCCGTCGGGCGGCCGTTCATGGTCTGCATGAGCTCCATACGCACCACGGTCCCATCCACATTCACGTACTCCACGAGCACCGCGAGATAGTTGGGGTTGGAGCCACGCTGGACGTGGAAGGTCACCTTCATACCCGGGAAGTTGCAGGGCACCCTCCTGAACTGCATGTCAATGATGCCGGCGTGGCGGAGCCGGTCGTTGAGGCCGTACTTGGCCATGGAGCCGAACGCGGTGCCACTGAGGTCGAGGTGGTACCTGGCCACGGGGTAATAGTTCATGTCGGTGATGACGATCCTCCTCGGCTGGCCTGAGCAAGAAGGGTTGTTGGAGTACTCGCACTTAATCTGAAGCACAGAGCAAAACAAATTAAATGTCAACGTACTTGGCCATGGAGTACATTGTGCTTTGCATGCACATGGCAGCAGGGGTATTCACTAATTAAAAGTCACCGATATCGTAAAATGGAGATGCTGTCAGGTTTGAGTTTGACCAACTAATAAAATGATCACCATCAACTAATTTAACTGAAACTGTCGGGTGTCGGCGCCATGCATGGTGCAATTAATGCAGTACGTGTACCTCGTAGCACATGCCACAGCCCTCGCCGCCGGCGAAAATAGGCTCGTTACCGCATGCCCCCATCGAGGAGATTGGGTACTGGTTCACGTTCTTGAAGCCGCAAGCACCACCTGCAAATCGATCGGTGCATCAACATTATTAGTACTATGATTTAGTGCAGCGACGACATGAAAATATGTGCCGTCATCGGATCATATAGACATACCGTTGTCGTCGGGGCCGGCGCCGTTGGGCGCTCCGTACCAGGTGGCCTTGGCTGGGAGCCAGCCGGAGGTGTAGGATCTAGCGACGGCGGTGTCGTAGTTGACCGCAGAACGGACGGACGTGAAGAGCATGGAGAGGAGTGCCACAAGGGCAATGGCATTGCTGGAGACGCCAGCCATATTGGCACTACAGGTCTTCTATGAACCTTCTTAGACTTGTAGGGTATGTACTCGCCGGAGGCTGGAGTAGTAGTACTACTCCTGTTTCTGTTGTGATGGCTGGAGGGGATGACATTGCCGAGGCATTTATAGGCAAGCCAATAGGCAAAATGAGGTGAGAACGACGAGTCGGCGCAAGTTGCAGTTGCACCCGACGACTACGTGATGGCGTGTTTAGAGCTGCAAGGTCACATGGCTACGGAGGGAATCATGGAGGGGAATGGAGAGGCACCGGTTTACGCGCGCACAACTATAAAATCACATCTTGGCAGGTGATCACCGAGCACCCGCTAATGATTTTGTGGGTGCACAAGTCAAAATTGTTGATTGCAGAGAAAGTCAGACCATCGTTATGCCCTAAGATCAGGCCCCACGTTGTATCCTGCAGTCGTGATACGAAGGATATACGGTTCGCTTATCTTAACGCATTGCCATGCTTCGCGAGGGAATGATGCTAAAGAGGTTTTCACACTACAGGAAAATCAAATAAACCCGAGTACCAAAAATACTCGGCAAAGGCCAATTTCAACTCTGCTTACTATAAATCGAGTGTTGCACCCGACTTAGGCCGCTCGGTTTATATTAGACCGACTTGTAAGATGTAAGCAAAGATCCTATTCATGGGCACTCGACTTACCTAAAGCCGAGTTCAAAACAGTGGTTCTCGGCAACATAAATGATATGACGGACGACTAACATCGATGGTAGTGCCACATGGCACCTCCCTAAACCGAGTGTACCACTCGGTTTAATTTTTCATCCCGGAACGATCGCCTGCAGCCACGTGTCTGGCGTAAGTTGAATTTATGTTGCATGTTCACGACATACATGTAAGCCGATATCTACGTTTAATACAGAAAAGCAGAGTATTTTTAAAATGCACTCGGCTTACAAAGAAACTGGGCAGTGCTATTTGGGCCTAAGCAGCTCCCAGGTCATGCCACATGGCATGTCAGCCGAGTATAGCTCTCGGCATATGCATGTAAGCTGGGTGTAACCCTCGGCAAAGAGCCCATAATGCAGTTTTTTTTTTCATTCTTGGGCCAGCCCTGCAATTTAGACAAAAATATGTATACAACAATATACACATAGCACAACCAACATGTCCATACAGTGGCATAAGTTCACAACCAAGCACCAAGTTTCGAAGTTAACAACCAAGCATGAGTTCCAGGTTCGTAAGTAAACATGCATACAATTTTATATACTAGCAGAAGGTCATGATCAAGCTTGAGTCCCAATTGCATAGGTAAGAATAAGCAAGAAAAAAAAAGTTCATGAACCAGCACCACACACTGAGTGTAGAAGATGATCTCAGTGGACACGAGTTCTAGATATGCTTTGTCACAGCGCTCATATTTTACTGGACCGTTTGCAAAAGAATCGCAACAAATATTTTCATCAGTTAATGATGTTGGTTATGTCTTACAGAAAAGGAGTAACATTCGCCCTGATGTACTAACCATGGACACGATAACATCAACACCACAATGACGATGGACTGGACGAAGATTATCAAGTTATTTAGTCCACTAAACCCTATCTGACCTCACCCTTTTCAAATCTAACATTGTTTTTTGCTCTAAGCACGGACTTTGAATAAGCATCCTCTGCCTCATGCCTAGTCTTAAACCCTTGATAAGAGCTATTGTTGTTAGCAAGAACCTGTTCTCCTTGACACCTCCCTCGGTACACTAAATACCACTTCATCTACCAAGACAGAAGAACAAGATTTGGACAAACAAGAGAAGCAACAGAAGGTTAGAAGAACACATGAAACTTAAGCAACGTAAGAATTAATTATTTATATACCCAAAAGCATCACAAATTCAACTCTGAGTCGACACCAACAACTACATCCACTACAAAGACATCAAACTATCTAACTAGGGCTACTCCGAGAATGGAGTTCTACTCAAACTGGTAGTCAGTGAAGCCGATGATGTGGAGTCGGACAAGGCGAGCATGTTCCCCCAATTGAAGAGCCAACATCCTCGATAATGGTAGTCGACAGACTCCACGGGATTGGGTCATCGCTCTCCTCACGTGGCACTTCTTTCTCGTCGAGCTCATCTTAGAGCATCTCCAGCCGTTCGGCCCCCCAGGGCGCATAAAAATCGCCCCCTGGGGGCGAGCCGGCGACTAGTTGGTGCTGGGGCCGGTTTTGCGCCCAGTCGTCGCCCTCAGCTCGCCCGCAGTGCCGATTTTGGCCCACTTTTGAACCCCCATTTCGGCGAAAAAGGCCCATATGGGCGAGAATAGGCCCATATTCGGCATGGTTCGCCGTGGCTCGACGTTCCATTATCAACATAAATATATATTTTTCACATATTTCATCACAGAAAATTCAAATACTTCAACAAAATAGTACAACAACAAATAGTTCAATACAAATTATATAGTTTAACAAATAAAAAAAATTCATATTTCATCACATGCCGCGCCCAGTGTTGCCCTTGAGCCTCCATAGGTGCTCTATCAGATCTTGTTGCAGTTGATGATGCACCTGTGGGTCTCGGATCTCCTGACGCATACTGAGGTAGGCAGTCCAGGTTGCCGGTAGTTGGTGATCAACTTGGGAAAGTGGATCCTGCCTGTGGTATGGTTCAGTGTCAAACACTGGCTCTTCCTGATCACTCTCAATTATCAGTTGTGCAAGATGACACAGCAGGTCATGATCTTCCACATTTGATCTTTGGACCAGGTCTGAGCGGGGTATCGGACAACAGCAAATCGAGATTGGAGCACACCAAATGCCCGCTCGACATCCTTCCTGCAAGCCTCCTGAATCTTCGCAAACCAGGCGTTCTTGCCTCCAGGCACAGGGTTTTTGATGGTCTTCACAAATGTTGACCATCACGGATACATGCCATCAGCTAGATAGTACCCCTTGTTGTAGTGCCCCCCATTGATCTCAAAGTTCACCGGAGGAGAATGACCTTCAACAAGCTTGGCAAAGACAGGAGAGCACTGCAGCATGTTGATGTCATTGTGAGTTCCTGGCATACCAAAGAAGGAGTGCCAAATCCAGAGGTCCTGTGTGGCCACCGCCTCAAGTACCACACTGCAACCGCCTTTGGCGCCTTTGTACATCCCCTGCCAAGCAAATGGGAATTCTTCCATTTCCAATGCATGCAGTCGATGCTTCCAAGCATCCCAGGAAATCCTCTTGCTGCATTCTGTGCTAGGATCCGAGTAGTGTCTTCCGCATTGGGTGTTCTCAAGTATTGTGGTCCAAACACTGCCACCACTGCCCGACAGAACTTGTAGAAACACTCTAGGCTGGTGGACTCGGCCATGCGCCCATAGTCGTCCTGTGAGTCACCGGGAGTTTCGTATGCAAGCATCCTCATCGTTGTCATGCATTTCTGGATCGAGGTGAATCCAAGTTTGCCGGTGCAATACATCTTGCATTTGAAGTAGTTGTCGAACTCCCGGATGGAATTCACAATCCAGAGGAAAAGCTTTCTGTTCATCCGATAATGGCGCCGAAATGTTCTGTCGCCGTGAAGTGGAGCATCGGCGAAGTAGTCGGCGTAGAGCATGCAGTAGCCTTCGAGACGATGCCGGTTCTTTCTTTTCACACGCCCCGGCGCCGAGCCACCTCGCCGCGGCTTTTCATTGCTCGCCAGCAGCTGGGCGAGGGCGGCGAGCACCATGAGATGCTCTTCTTCCTGGACGTCGTCCTCGGCTTCCTCCACCAGCAGCACGGCGAGCACTTCCTCGTCATCCGAGTCCATCGCCGAGGCAGGCAAATCACCGAACACCTTGCGCATGGTGGGCGTGCACCCTCCGCGAAACTGCCCCTCTGCGGCCAGAAACGGCGGCTGAAAACGCCCAGCTGGTGTCGGAGGGGCTGCCGTGGCGAACCTCTGCTATTTTTCCGGCTAGGAATGGCTATGTACCAGTGAAGGGCGGCGGGGCGGCACCGGGATATACCTAGTGGCGGCCAAGAGCGCGGGGGGTGGGAGGCGAGTCGGGGAAGAAAATCTTGACTTTCCACCTGACGCCGTGGGCCAGCCGCGCTTTTCCCTGGCGGCGGAGCCCCCAAGCGCCCCCAGCGCGCCGGGTTCGGCCTGCAGCCGCCGGGCGGAAAAAAGGGCTGAACCGGCGCTTTTCGTCGTCCTGGGGAAGCGACTGGGCCGTTTTTTTGGCGCCGGCGCCGAAAAAGTTGCCTGGGAGGGCCTGTTGGGGGCGCGGCTGGAGATGCTCTTAAACTTTTGTTGCTCGGCAATGAGGCAGGCCATCATATGGCGAATTCCCTCAGCCTTTCGCTCGTGTTGGAAGGACACATAGACCGCACGGTCCTCCACCAGGATCTGCGGGTTTGCCTGAACAAGCATGGCCAAGTAGTCCTCACTAGCATGTTCGGCCACGACATGTGGCATGTGGTCCAACGCCTCCTCGGTCAGGGAGTATACTGTTGGAAATATGCCCTAGAGGCAATAATAAATTAGTTATTATTATTATATTTCCTTGTTCATGATAATCGTTTATTATCCATGCTATAATTGTATTGATAGGAAACTCAGATACATGTGTGGGTACATAGACAACACCATGTCCCTAGTAAGCCTCTAGTTGACTAGCTCGTTGATCAATAGCTGGTTACGGTTTCCTGACCATGGACATTGGATGTCGTTGATAACGGGATCACATCATTAGGAGAATGATGTGATGGACAAGACCCAATCCTAAGCCTAGCACAAAAGATCGTGTAGTTCGTATGCTAAAGCTTTTCTAATGTCAAGTATCATTTCCTTAGACCATGAGATTGTGCAACTCCCGGATACCGTAGGAATGCTTTGGGTGTACCAAACGTCACAACATAACTGGGTGGCTATAAAGGTGCACTACAGGTATCTCCGAAAGTGTCTGTTGGGTTAGCACGAATCGAGACTGGGATTTGTCACTCCGGTTGACGGAGAGGTATCTCTGGGCCCACTCGGTAGGACATCATCATAATGTGCACAATGTGACCAAGGGGTTGATCACGGGATGATGTGTTACAGAACGAGTAAAGAGACTTCCCGGTAACGAGATTGAACAAAGGTATCGAGATACCGACGATCGAATCTCGGGCAAGTACAATACCGTTAGACGAAGGGAATTGTATACGGGATCGATTGAGTCCTTGACATCGTGGTTCATCCGATGAGATCATCGTGGAACATGTGGGAGCCAACATGGGTATCCAGATCCCGCTGTTGGTTATTGACCGGAGAACTTCTCGGTCATGTCTGCATGGTTCCCGAACCCATAGGGTCTACACACTTAAGGTTCGATGACGCTATGGTTATAAAGGAAGTTTGTATGTGGTTACCGAATGTTGTTCGGAGTCCCGTATGAGATCCCGGACGTCACGAGGAGTTCCGGAATGGTCCGGAGGTAAAGATTTATATATGGGAAGTCCTGTTTTTGTCACCGTAAAAGTTTCGGGTTTTATCGGTAACGTACCGGGACCACCGGGAGGGTCCCGGGGGTCTACCAAGTGGGGCCACCGGCCCCAGGGGGCTACATGGGCCAAGTGTGGGA